>NW_010120415.1:19783-28353 GCF_000699245.1 Pterocles gutturalis
TGGGCAATGTAGCACCCGGATAGATTTGCTGTAAAGTTGGTACTTTCCATTCTGCAGATTGCTTAAAAAATTCACAGCTCTCTTGTTGTAAGGACAACCCCTGCTGTACAATGTGTCATCCCAAACATGCACAAATCCAGCTGGAGAACAGAATTGTCACTGCCAATAATGCACACATTTCAACTTGCGTTCCCACCACAGTCCTCCTTTCTGGCTTTCTGTGTTATCCTCCAGCTGGAAAGAACAAGGGTAGCATGCAAGGATCTTCATAGATGAGGCCATCATAGCTACCCACACAACACCTGGGGAAGTCCAGGTAATGATGCACACTATCATCACAGTGCACATTACATGACATCTTTTAAGGCACAAAGGTCAGGGAAGACCACCCATTAAATAGTTCTCACTGCCTTGGCAGCCACCATTGAAGCATATAGTGCTCACAGCCCCTATACATAACAAATGCTCAGCCCAAAGCTGCAAACGTTTGCAAGCATGATTAATGTGAATCAGTGGGACTCCCCTGAAAGGTCTGTACATGTGCGTGCAATTATTTTCCCACAGCTCTCTGGAGCTTGTAGCTAAAATGTAGGTGAGGAGCAGTACCCTCTGAGCTAAGCTTGCCCAAATCAGCAAGGCAAACAAGAGCATTGCTGCTCAGCCCTGCAAGCTGTGCCTCCCAGAAGACCAGCCCTGGAGGTCGAGCAGATTGAGCCAGCTGATATTCACCTGCTCCCCAAATGAGACAGCAAGAGGCAGAGAGAAAACAAACGCGACCCCGTCACTGCTGAACTGATGTTATCTGAAGGCAGCTGTGCCTTTTGTGGAAGGAGCACACAGTGCACAATTTGCAAATGTCACTGATGAATTGCGGCTGTCTCTGCAGCGCATTGTAAAGAACTGTCTGCTCTTAATTACCAGGACTTTGGCTTTCTTGTAGCAGAAATGCAGTAATGTCATCTAGTAATGAGTAAACCTAGTCCACAGGAAAATTAACTTCACATTAAACAAAGCCTTCCCTACCTTTTTCATATACTAGCATATGGAGGAAAAATTGTACAGTGATTGCAGTTTTCACCTCAAACTCCTTAAATACGAAACTAATATGCACGGAGTGTATGAGCACCATTAGAAACAGAAAACTAAATTTAAGGATTCAGCAGCACATTTGAAGACATCAGAACAGAGGATCTGTTGCAAACTGTCATAGGACGATGGTCAGCCCTGGGAGCAAAGCAAAGAGGTGATCTAGGGACATAAGGCTCGTATTTCAAAGAGAGTTAAGTAGCTGAACACACTTCTGGAGATGAGCCACAAAAGCTGACTGCAACCCATGTGTATCTGTTCCAGTCCCCAACTTGAAAACTCTCATCTTGGACACTGTTCTTCTAAAAAGAGAACTTAATAGTCAGTCATTCTAAGGCACTTCTCACCTTCTTTCCCTGATGTGAATACGGGATTGTGGCACCGAGGGTGCAACTTGATCAGATGTATATGGATAGCCAGGAAGCACAGCGATCCCCATCGTTTCTGTTTCAAAAGGAAATTTTTTAACAGGCTTTGGGCTTTGGACTTGCATTTCATGCCCCTCCACATTGTACAAAAAGAACAGTTTAAAGTTGTGCAGTATGAATGATATTGTGTCATAAAATCCAGTAAATGAGCAGTGAAAAGATTCTGCCATATGAACTGGTATCACCACTTACTCTTCTTTTTTAGAAACAGTGGTATTACCATTTTTTCCCCTCTAAATGGCAAGAGAGAGACCTCATAAATGCTAGGAATGTTTGTTACTCTCCATGCTATTCTCAGCAAATTCTTCACTTAGGGTTGTTGTTTGTTTTTCTGTGACCAAATAAGAGCTGATAGACAAGAGTCCCTCTTCAGATCAGAACAAGCTGCAAGGTGAAATGCATTTTTTGACATTCACCACTAAATCAGATCATTTTCACAAGCCAACATATCCTCAGTCTCCTGTCCTTTCTGCAGCTTGTGGTGTTTATACAGGTCTTTTTGCTCTTCCTAATGCTTTGCAGAAGACTGGCCACTACTTCAAGCTTTTGAGAGGTTGCCTCTCCATACTTTGAACGGGCTTGCACATAAACCCTGGGTAAACACCAGGGAGAGCACAGTACAGCCTCAGCCCTTGCTGGCTAGACAGGACACTGAGACGACTAGTAAACTCAGTATTTTCCTAGGTTAACATCATGAAGATTAACTTCATTTCTTGTACTTCTTTAACTACTTTTTTGTTTGTTTGTTTGAAATACAGATTATGGCTCCTTATCCCCTATGATAACAATCTGACCTACTTGTGATTTTGGCAAACTGTCAAGGATTAATTCGACACCTGTGTTATATGTCCAAAAGTGATTCAAGTTTTACTGCACAGTGACTGTGGCCCAGACTATCATTTTACACCTGCTTTACATTAGATTTTTTTCACTGCCATCACTGGTGCCTCACCAGCTCTAATTTTTTGGCCAAAGAGAAGCCTGTGCTATATAATTTTCAAAGGACACTCTTGCATCTCTAGTTCAAACAAGATCAAAATGTATAACCTTACATTAACAGTGTTTAATCATTTTTTCATCCTTAGAACATTTCATCTGTGCTATTACATTTTTCAGACATGGTCCGATGTTGTTTTATCATCCAAACTTCTGTCCTTGTTTTCTGGAGAGAAGAGCATAATGCTTTGGTAGCATATGCTTCCTCTGATATTTTATCAGCATTCCAACTTTTTACCTTTGGACAACTTCAAAATTATTGAAAAAAAAATGTCCTAATCCAAGTGAAAATAAATGTACATGTTTTTATTGAGTTGACCTATATTGAATCTTTCACTGAAAACTGGAAAAAGTCTAAAATGTAACTACAGTGGCTTGAACATATGTTGTAAATAAAACTAATGCTTCTATCTAATAAGAAAAAAGGCGCCAGTAATCCCGTGGGACAAAAAGATGTTTTATCCTGAGACACGGGATTTTTCAATGTGATACACAGGATTCTTGCCCCTGTGCCAGTACTTTCTATACATTCTAGGTCGGGCTGGAATCCCATTAGAGATGGGAACTACAAAAATGTCCACCTTGAAGGTGTCACACTATATCACACTGATGACATTGTGCCATCCACTGTTAAAAGGGGTGTTTTACATCAGTGTGATCCAAACAGTTCAAACTAGTCTGCATCTCACCCAGTGTCCTCCTCCCCAAAGAGGGCAGCAAATGGCTGTTGGGGCAAGGTGGGCTGTCAAGGGAGCCAAAGCTTCCTCTGTGCATGGCATAACCCCGACCCAAGGAGCTGCCCCTGTCAGCAGCCAGCCTGTGAACACAGGCCACGAACTGGGATCCCACCCCAGTTCAGCCACTCTCTTGTACTCAAAGCAATACAGACTTCTTCAAGTGCATTTCCTCGGCTACCTGAAGTTGTGTCAATGACTGAAGGGCCATCATCAGCCACTTCCACCCTGCCTTTTTTCCTACTGTTTTGTCAATTTGCAAAGTCATCTTAAGAGTATAAAGCACTCATGAACTCCTTACCATTTTTGTCCTTTTGATGTTTGGCCTACATTCTTCAGATTCCCCTCTCTCATACACAGCACAATCTGTTTCAGTTACTTCCTTCTTTGACCATAACACAATCCATCATGAAGCCAACCACAAAACAGTTTTGCCATTGAATTGTGCGAACCCTTCTGACTCTGTTGCAGAAAGTTTTAGTGTCACTGCAGAGATTTCCCTTAAAAGAGGATCTGCACCACAGTCTCCCAAAAATTCAGTAAACATGTGCTTGCAGATTTCAAAGTGCCATTCAAGCACCATCCTGCCCAAAAGCAGCACAGAGGAGGAGGGTGATGGTAAGCCCCATTGTATGGATATCTGCCAGTTTTAACTGCCTAGCTGGGACCTTCTGGAAAAGGACTACATGCATATTTATTTGTCATTGATTGGTGTTAATTTCTAACACAGACCTTGGGAAGGAACAGTGGTGATGCTCTAAGGGGCCCTTCCTATCTGAACTCACCTCCACGTGCTGTGTGACTTCCCCCCCCCCAAGACAGGAGTATTAATAAAATCTCTAAGTAGCCCTCCCTGGGGGGAATTTCACAAGCAGGATCTGGGGCACTGATTTAATAGGGAGGCAAATCAGCAGCACATGGAGCACAGCTCTGCTGACTTCTGATGTGAGCAGTCTTGTCATTTCTCAAGCAGGTGCAAATCATCATAATTTCAAACAAACTGCTCCAACTGTACCAACAAACTAGATTTCAGCTGGAGGCCAGCAGCCTGGCAAAATGCCAGAGTAGAGATATACATACATGCATACATACGTGGATGCTTTCTTCTGTATTGCTTACTGTGGAGAATAGCTGTTGCATAAACTTTTAATAGCAGCGTGGGGATTTACTTGCCCCTCTGGTCTGCGGCACACTTTTCTCCTGTTCTCTGATGTACTTTGACTAATCATTTCTTAGTCCTCTAGGTGCAGACCTTTAAAAACACTAGGAGCTCTCAGTCCCCCTTTTCAATTGCAAATGATTCATTTTTTGGTGAAGTGTGGCCTCCCTATTCTTCTGCCAGCCATTGTGTTTGAGAAAGAACCGTCTCAAATTTCTTGTGCAGGAGCAGCTGTTGCTGGACGGCGGCAGCCTTTTCAGAGCCCCGCTACAGCCGCTTTTCACTTCTCCTGCTCTTCTCCTTCCTCCCGCCTTTTGTCTCCCCCCAAGCAAGAGCCCCTCTGACCCTTCGCCTCCCTCCAGCCTACCTCCTTTGTCGGCCACTGCAGACAAGTTCCACCCTAAATCAAGCATTGTCTCCATCTCCAGAAGCCAGCACGTGCCCACATCCCCTTAATCTTTTAATTTCCCCCCAGGAAAAGGCAGCTGTTAGCGATACACGCAATGCACAGCTGTCAGCTGGGGCCTGCCGCCTGCCTGCACCGAACAATGAGGAAGGCAGCTCTGGGGCCGAGGAGAAGTGATAGATCTACATATATGTGCCTTTGGCAACAGTTGGCAGCACGTGCTCTGAAATGCAGCATTGTCGGGAAACCCACCCCTGCCTTCCCCCGCCACCGCTCCACACGCATATGAGCTTGAACTTTGGCTGGTTTCAGAACAAAACACCCGTCTTCAAAGGGCAGGGCTCCCTGGATAGCTGCTTTATACCTTTGGTGCTGAAACAATCCTCTGCAAAATTAGAGGGTATGAAAGGGACAGACCTCCAGTCGCCTGGCGCGTGATTAGCCCACTGCCTTCTTTCGTACACCAGTCGTTTGAAAGTTTTGTCCTGGAGCGAGAGCAGCATAAACAATCTGGAGTGGGAGAAAAGACCTATACAGCACAATTTTACCTTTTTCCCCGGTGGTGAGAGGGGCCAGCATTTTAAAGTAAGGCGGGGATGGACATGAGTACTTGCGGCTGGACTGGTGATCTCGCTGCATTAATGTGCAAGGGACAATTGCTTCACATCAAGATGAAGAAAAAGGTGGTTATTTAGGACCAGAAAAATGTAAGGCATAATTGCCTCTGTGCAAACATATGCACATTTGCATGCCAAATTTGTACCTGCAACAATGGCAAGGGTGCACACAAACGATAAATTGCACAGCACCACAGCCATTTGCCAGTGCAGCTGCTGCAAGTGAGCTTGCAAACATTGTAGCTACAGACCCCCATTAGTCATGTAAATGTGCTTACCTCTTCTCATGTACCATGGTGCATGTAACTTTACAAAAATCATACCTCTTTGCTCCACATTAGCATCCACCAGAACACGGAGGAGTTTCTTAAGGAAATTCACTTTGCAAACTCAGGTCTTGTGGTGAGGGTATGTATAAACTTCATACATTTAAAACTGTTTCATTTCCTTTTCCCACACAGATTATTTTAAAGCGTACATATATTTCCTCTGACCAGCCATCTAGCTAATCGTTAAATGTTAATTTGATTGATTTCTACATGCAGTGGTTCCCAAAGACTAAGCATTTAAAAAGTGACTGTGTCATCTGTTGCTTTTGCAGAGGTCTTGATGCATAATTTCCTCTCCAAGCAATGGAGCAAACAAGGCTCCCTCACAAACCTCTCACAGCCACAACCTTTTTGCAGTCAAGCAGACAATTCTGGGTTTACTTCACCACTCTTAGTCATTTTACGGGATAAGGAACAACTTCTGTGTTATTGGTGTATATTCCCCAGCTTGCTCTGTACACGTGTTTTTACTTGCTTTATCTCACCTGGCCTGTAATTTAAAGGATTTAAAAGATACGCTGTGCTAAGTGGACCATATGGCATATGGTACACCTGCCCCGTGCTTAGCACCTGCTGAGCACACTGTGGGTGTCAGGCTGCTTGATACAGCACTCCTGGCCAGAGGGCAAAAACATTTCCACGCATTTGAATGCTGGACGGAGGCCACGTGCCTGGGCTGTGAGCAGATCTGACCCAGCAGAGTGTCAGTGCTTTCAAGATTAGCGAATCTGTAGAAAACAAAGGATTTAACCAACAAAGGAGATGCCACATCACAGAGACCTACACACATACAGGCATCTCAGGGATCCTAATAACCTTGTAGTGATGAACCAGAATCTTCAATAAATAGTAGCTTGCTTTGGTGGGGAATGTCAGCATTAATCATTTGGATGCAGTCGGAGTTTTTCTAAAGTACTCAGAAATCACAAAGGAATGTGATTTGTTATCATTTAGGCAAATACAAATGCCATCCTGACTTGCCCCCATGCAGAGCCACCAAGGCCCCAGGCAGGAAGCAACATGCAGTCAACTACAGGTGTCTCACAATAAAAATAGTAGGCATCAAGCAGAAAGAAGACAGATAAAACTTTAACACTCATGAGAGTTTAGCAAGCACGTGCCTCAAGACTGGCCTGCAAGACCTGCCCTTTCATTGCTGGTTCTGCTGGCCCATGACTCCCCATATGCAAATTGGGCCAGGAAGCCTGGATTTTTGGTGCAAAGTTCTGTGAGATTTTTGGAGGAGGAATAGCATGCAGAAGTATTAAGAGGTACTGTCATTAGGTGATTTGTTATTCCTCCTGGTAGCAGCAGCAGCAGCAGCAGCAGCCTTTGTCGAAGCAGTCCAGGTATCCAGCACAGGGAGGAGACATCTCAGCAGCACATGTGGGAGCTGTGGCCTCTAACACTGGGCAGCCAGACAGACACAAAAAATAGAGCAGCCAAAAGGATTTGTTTCTCTCGCACTGCTCAGGGAGGAAAATTTATCATGCATGTGATCGTCAAAGGGATGCTGGGGACAGACAGGGTGGCAAGGCCCCGGCGGTGTCCTGGGCAGCGACTGGCAGGCAGCAGAGGAGCTCAGTTTTGCACCAAGGACAGAACTGGACCTTGTGCAGGGTTAGCACTAGCTGCAATGCCACCGGCACAGGAGGGGACACTGCAGGGTTTCTCTTTTTCAGGCATTCTCTGACACAGATGTTGGAATTGCCCAGTTTAGAAGATTTCCATTTTCTGATGTGCTGCCTCTCAACAGTATGCCCTGATTAACCTATCTGAAATAAATTTGGCAGTGATCTTTCTGTCCTCATGTTGGAACACCACCAAGTGAAACACAGAGCTATTCTCCTCTTCCATTTGTAGCTATCTCTCCTGCTGCTGGAGAGAAAAATTATCTGGCTGGAAGGAGGTTTTCATGCTGGCACTGCCTTTATCTTCATTGCTAGAAGATAGCCATGATCCTATGATTGCTTAGGCCTGGGGACACCCATAGCCCTGTAACAAGGATGTGTTTTTCTTGGTGTATCTGCAAACCTACCAAATGCACCTGAGCCAAACTGCAGCCCTACTGGACATGGCTCAGGCTCGCTGTCAAGGGTTTCTCTTCCTGCTACAAAATGGATTCCCTTCCCACACTTTTAGACAGCCCTTCAGGTTGGGGAGGGAAGCAAAGAACATCCAGCTGCAAAGCTGTCAGCAGCATCTTGTGCCCAGGGCTGGGATACAGGTGGGCTCCCCTGCCTGGTGCAGAGGCTGCTCTGCAAAGCGCCTAGCTGGGGGGTCCTGCTCCTGCCTTGCTCCTCCACCTGGTAATCTGTGGCGAATTGAGTTATCAGCGCATGCCCCAGGCCCCAGTCTAGCCTCAGGCTACCCCGGCCCCATATGTCACCCTATCTGGGGCATCTTTGCTGCATGATTGGCAGAGGGCTTGAAAAGGCAGCACAAGATGGACCATGTGGCAACCCTGCCGACGGGGAGGCGGCGGCGGGGGAGCAGGATGAAATATTGTGACAGGACACTTCAAGCCCCAGCTAATCACAGCTGCTGAGGGCTAAAGAGTGCTATACATCCCCTCGTATCAGGCAGCGCATTCCTGGCAGCATTATTAATTCAGAGGAGTCCCTTTAATTTGAAGCAGAGATTAAGGCTTTCCCCGGTTGGCCTCACTGCGGCTGTAAAGGCAACAGGCAGGGCTATTGTAAGGCCATTAGGGAAAAACAATAGGACACTGAAAGGGGGGTTGCGAGTGAATAGGGGAATGAGAGCTGGCTTGTGCCAGAGGCCGGCTCGGCTCATTACGGGAGCAGCAGATGGA
>NW_010120415.1:28409-63185 GCF_000699245.1 Pterocles gutturalis
CACCCTCCGCCCCCACCACATCCCCACCGCATCCCCACTGCACCTCATCCCTGCCGCACCGCATCCCCAGAGCGTCTGCACCGTCCCTCATCCCCACTGCACCATATCCCCCACTGCACTGCATCCCCACTGAACCTCCACCACACCGCATCCACACCACACCTCATCCCCACTGCATCCCCACCACACCTCATCCCCACCGCACCTCATCCCCACCACACTGCAACCCCACCACATCCCTATCACACCACACCGCATCCCCACCACACCTGCACAGCAACCTGCACCCCAAAACAACAAACAACAGGTGGATGGAGCCTGCTGCCCCTACCAGCAAAAGCAAAAAAACCCAGGGTTTCCCTTTTTGCCCTCCTGCCTTGTCCTTCCTGTGGTGCTTTCTCTGGCACCCCTGAACTCTGCCAAGCAGAAATACCAAGGGCATCAGGGTGGAGTGGAAAGCACACTCGTTTTTCCTATTTGTGGTCATGCCAGTCTATGCAGGCATCACTTCTTTCTCAACAGGAATGTATGACTGCAGACACCTGGTGCCTGTGCAGGAGACGGTGTTTTGGAGTCAGATTATTAGACACAGGAACATAACTCATTCCTCTGACTCCTCACTGGATATTTAAGTGTCTGGCTTTACCAGCTCCAGAGGAAATTCCCTATCTTAGACTAACCAAGGTTTTTCCTTTTCTTTATATGCTTGGACTCATACACGTGCCTGAGAGGAGCAGCTAAAGCATTGCTGAAAGTCCAGCCTTGCAGTCTACCAGGTGCTGTGGCATGCACCATCCTCCAGCAAAACAACCTCTGCAGCTCTCCAACAACCCCCACCACCCCTCTCAGCTCCCTCTCCTTCTGGGGAGCAGGAGGGCAGCATGGACAAGAGTCCTGCCTAAAAAAAAAGCCTTGGAAAGCATCACAGAGCAATTTTTTTTTTTTCCTTAACTGAGTTGGAGAAAAAGTCAGTCTCTTCTTCCAGTTTTGCCATTACTTTGACTCACAGAGCTTGTGAAGTAATGGTTCTGGCAAGCGGGGCTACCGGCTGGGCTGCTGACAGCTGCCAGGAGATGTACACACTGTTCCCTCTCCCCAGATACGGCACAGGGGCAGCTGGATGGAGAAACCTGTTTGGATTTGACAGTCTGACACTCCGGGGAAGGTCAGCCAAAAGATGTTGCTGAACATCCCAACAGAAGCCATAATTTTTTTAAGCAGGTATAATTTTATGTTTGGATTTCTCAAAGTCACTTACAATGCTTTTGTGCAGTTCTAAGTTGTTCCCTCTTTGGAAGAGAAACATTCCATGCCTGAAGTGAGCTTGTGGCTGAGCAACTTGGCATGGTCCCAAGGGAGTGCAGGACACCCAGACCAGGCACTCTGCCTTTAACAAGTCAACATTCCCTTGTCTTCATGGTCTATGTTCCCTTCCAGTTCATGGTCATACATTTAACTGCTGATCAAACAGCAACTGCAATTTCTTTCATGGGAAAATAATTTTAGGGAACTATGGAGAGTATTTTTAGTTGCAGAGGTGGAAACAAGGAGAACGAGCCAGCACCCTGCAATAAGGTCACTCTGTGCAGACTCGTCATCAGGCACTCTTCAGACCTTTCACTCTCCACAAAATGCTCTTTGGGAGTGGTGGGGTTATTAAAGCTGACAGCTGCAACGCAGCATGCAGAAAAAGGTCTCACTAGTCAAAGCAACACTGTTTAGGCCTTTTTCTTCAAACAGCTTTTCCTTCTCTGCAGCATAGTGCTTGCAACTTATTTTATTTCATCTTACCTGAATTCTTTTTCCATACCTTGTTTAAAATTATCGTGATATGTGCTCTTGAGTTCATTAAGAGTCCAACTCAATTTTCCATACAAAGAATGCATTGGAGGTGATTATGGAAATTAATTTGATTCCTTTTGGTTTTGCCACTGCTGAGCTATTGTTTTTATTTTCATTTCTTGTGGGTCCAACAAAGATCAGTCCTCCAGCAGAGTGCTCATTCCCAAGTAGCTGCAGCTGCAGAACTGGCAGTGAGCTGCTGAGTGTGGCATGAGGTGGCAAGCGGCAAAAGCAGTGAGGGTAGTGACTGATGTCTGCTTGCAGTGGCTTTGCCATTGAAGAGACGACAGCTGAATGAGGCTCACTGACAGGGTCAGTCATGAACACTGCCTGGAGTCTGAACTCACACAGCAGCCATGAAGCACATCTCTGAGTCAGATACATTTGTGCAGACACAGGGATGGTCAGCTTCAACCTTGCACTTGCAAGCACAATTATTCTTCATCTGTAGAAGCAGACAATGGAGAGACTTAATGCTGAGAGCTGAGAGACCTGATCACGTATGAAGTTGTTGACAGCCACAGCACCTCTTCCAAGGAAAGACAAAAAAAAACTTTTGAGTTATCAAGGCAGAAGCAGCTGATCATTCAGCTCATCCTCATGTACCACAGTAATTTAAAAGTGTAAATACCGGTAAATCTGCCTAGCAGGCAGATTTAATTCCAGAATCAGATGCAGTGTGGGAAAGTATAGCAAAGCTTTCATATGTGGATCTGCAGAGGATTTGTCCTGTACCAAGATCAGTGGCACTTGCGACTGAAATGTGCTGCTTACCATTTGCAAAACCTGTCAGAGAACTGAGAGGACAAAAAAAAAAAAAAAAAAAAAAAAAAAAGAAGAAAAAAAATTTTTCAAAAAAAAAAAAAAAAAAAAAAAAAAAAAAAAGAGCAGTAAGAATTCTTGCTCTGCAAACAGCTGCCACTCCAGACATGGAGGCTGCCATTTGCTGCATGAAACACAAAGTTTGTGCAAGGAAGGACCAAAGACCTAGCTGTCAAAGGGAGTTAAACCTGCTCCAGAAAGCCAGGTAAATTAACAAGTAGAGAATCAGAAATTGTCACAGTCTCTCCACAGGGAACTTTCTGACTGCACATTTGCAGAAATCCATTTGACTGGTTTCAAGCACTTTTGAGGTGGGTCCCTGAAGGTCCTTCCATCTTTCCATTGTGAAACCAGGATGTTTATTGCTGTTCATAGTAACTCAGAGAGACAAACGATCACTGCCAGGAGCTACAGGATCCTTAAACTGGCCATTTAGTAACAGCCTTGTACCCACATTCCCCTGTCTTATCATTTCATGTCAACATTAATTCCCTGAACAGTGTGATTGGAAGGACTGAAGGGCAAACAGTTTGCCAGTGGAAACTCGCGGGGCATGGGGAACAGTGAAAAAACAACCGTCTGGCTCTGACACCACATTTCCAGCACGGGGCTCAGTGTCCTTCCCTGCAGGCGAGTTCATGATTCCAATGAGAGCAGCTTTGCTCTCTGACCCTGCAGGAGATTCCCAAATGCCAGGAAACACAAGAGGCAGGGCAAAGTCAAAGCACATGCAGGTGGTGTCAATACAGAGCTTCTCTCCAAGGAGGAGACATGGGTCACAGGGTTATGCTGCTATTTCACTGAGCAAATTTAACCTGTGAGCTCTGATGGAAGCTGGCTGCCAATACTATGGCTGTAGAGACATACTGAACACCAACTCCATGGAGAGCAAAGGGCAAAAACACTGACAACATAAGTGAGGAGATACATCTCACAGCTCTGCAATTTCTCTTTAAAAATGGAATAAGGTCAAAGACTGCATGCATATGTTTGTGCAGAGATGCATGCAGCACACCTTAAAAACCCCGAGAGGTGTTTGAGGTCGTACTCTTCTCACACGCTGAAAAGCTTCTATCAAGCTTTCATGGTTTGATTTACAGAAATAAAGTTCTACGGAGAACTGCCCACAAAGTAGCCAAGGTCCTATGTGCCGATGAGTGTTTCTACTGACAAATCCCTGTTTGCAGCCTTCATCTGTGCACGTAAATGATCTGCACTTGTAGCTCTGGGAGCAGTGGCTGCAAATGAAAGCACACATCTCACATGTGCTCTTGTTTACGGGACTTGGTGTTCATTTTTGAGAATTCAGTCCTAGGTCACTGCACTGAAGGAGATCAGCCACTGCACACAGCTTTAAAATGTGTTTTCCCAAAAAGGTTACCTTGACCCACTCTGGTCGCTAATAAGGCAACAAGATCAACATAAGCATCAGTCCTGTAGTGTTTTTCATAGGGCTGTTCACAGGGGGAATAAGGTCCACTTAATTTCTAAGTGTGGTAATTAGACCATGAAGCCAGAAATACAACCTTACTATGCAAAACCTCATTCGAGACAGTTGTTGCCATGTTCTTGTTTTTCAGCCCCTTTAAGTGAGGTGAAAGGACATATGTATATTCTGACCTTAGTTTCCAAATGACAAGTAGCACTCCTAACACTTATTGGAGCAAAAGTCACATGTACCCTCAACCCATTTCCAGGGCAAGGGGACTACCCGTTTCGAAGAAAAGTTGATATAAATCTACACAGTTTGCAGGAATCAAGCCATTTTCTAAAGGACATGTACTTGGACTACTTCTGTAGGACCATCTGTGGACCTCAACAGGAAGTACCACACATTTTTGCCTGCATAGTTGAGAGCAGAGTCTGGCCCATATCTTAGTGCAGTTTGCATGTAGCACTACATTTTCAAAAAGGTTTCTGCAGGTGCATTTGAAAACAATCACTGCATGCACACTTGTGCCTTTTTGCAATATCTGCAAAGACCTGCAGGCAATCTTTAAATAATCTCACATCTGTAAATATGCATGTGTGTGCAGCCATAAAATCAGCTTGTGCACCTGCACTCTAGTGAACATCACAGTACAGCTAATGAAGATTCCTTGAAAAACACATTTTGTGCAGTCGAAAAGATTTATTCTGGTAAGGCCCTGGGAAGCTGATTGACCACCTATCCCAATTTGTTAGAGAACACTGGCTAAACTGAGTGTCAGGTTACAATTCATATATTTCTTTTTCTGTTAGAGTATATTTGGTAAATTCAAGGGCTATGTGAGTATACTCAAGCATAAGAGATCCTTGCACGAGGGTCCTTGAAAACAGTTCAGCTTTCCTCCCGGCTGCTGTTCCTTCCTGCTTTGCCCAAGGAGGGCTGAGCCAGGAGCACCATGGGTACCTCCCCGCTCCAGTGACCTGGTTGGATGAGCCTCGGGTGGGCACAAAGACCACGTGCAAACAAATGCAGTTCAATGCATTTGACCTAAAAGGACCTTGGTGGTGGGAAAAGTGGCAGCTTTACAGTTAATACCACAGAACTGCAACAGTGTGTTGCAGAAGCTATGGAGGGATCAACTGTCAAACTCCCACTTACAAACAGGTCCCCAGCACATGGTAATCATGCAATTTACGCAGTGGGTTCAGCACCTACTGCACAATGCCAGAGTGCTACACTGAGAAGGCTTCAAAGCAGAAAACAAATACTCAGAGACAGTCCTTTGTATGCTGGATTCTGGCTCTTGCAATGCATTTCATGCCTGATAAATCAGCACTGGAGACAATTATTGGGAAGTGAATAATGATGGCTCTACTGCCACAGCACCCAGAGCTGCACAGCTTCTGTGGCTAGTGCCTTCTGTAATTGCAGAGGGTTGTTTTGCAGAGAGCATGTTACAAAACAAACACCACCTTCCTTGGGTTCTTGCAGAAAGGGAAACCAAGATGTATTTTCTTCCTCTCATGATCATCATCAGACACTGTTTTCACAGGGATCTCAAGTAAAGGGATAAACAACGGTGCAAATTGTGCAATTTTCACAGTATTCCTCTGTTGTTCCCCTCAGCTGCCCAAAACCCCTTTTGCTCTAAAGAGAAAGCAACAACACAGGACAGCTTGTACATAAACAGGGCTCTGCAGCATTAGATGAGCAAAGGCCAAGCTGAATTTCATAACTAGATGCCATCCTAGTCATCAGTTAGTGTGGGAGACGGGAAGCTGTTTTCTCTCTGCAAGCGTTGCTGCTGTTGGGAGTTTATTATAAGCACTTCGTTCCAAGGAATAAGAAGCTGCTCCTGGAAAGAATGTTACTCTCCTCCAGCTATGAGGATAATGTCCTAACTTACTTCCTCCCCCTTCCCCTCACCCCAGCCCCCACCACCAGCACACCAACCTCTTCCCTTGACCACAGCATTTTGCTTGGAGGGTTTTTTGGCATTGACCCAGCAGGAGCCTATTTCAGACTTCATCAGAGTGAAAGGGCATGGTGTAACTCTCTAGATGCCAACAGGTGAATTCAGGGCCAAACCTTTTCCAAATTAAGGGAGACTAATAAATGTAAATGTGATTTCTCAGGGCCTTTCACAAATGCTGAATGCACACAATATGATTAAGTGATAAACAAAAATGTTGGAGTGTTTGCATTTAGTCTGCTGTAGCAATAACATGATGTCCTGCCAGCAGCAACACAGAATGCAATGCTGGGAGAGCAGGAAGCTAGTGGGGAAAAAAAATGCAAAGCCTTGTCCTTTATGCTTTGCTGATAGGGAAAAATAAATAAAGAACATAACCTTTCACAAAGGTCTGACTCTGGGATCACTCTGAAGGGCTTGGCCATGAACGAGGCAGTAAAGCAAAAGAGGAAAGCATAAGAGCTGTCTTTCTCAAGTGCTGCACAGAAAATATCCCCACAGCAAAATGGGCACAGATGCCTTATCTTCTCCTTACTAATGCTGACATATACCTGTTATCATAATCCCTTCCCTTCTTTTCTCTCTTAATCCCTTCCCTAGCCTCCAATCTATAATAAAAGTATATTGGCCAAAAGGAAGGGAAACTGGATTTGGCTTAAAGAGCAATATAAGCAGGCTCTAGCTTCCTAGAAGGTGTAGCAACCTTCCTCTCTACAAAGTTTTTTCTGCTTTTTGTCAGTAAAAGAGTGGAAGCAAGCATGACAAGTCAGTGGAGAATCTGGGCTTTTATATTTTTAATGATTGCTCTTGAGGGACCAACTGGTTTGTGGCTAATTCCCTGCACCCAGAGGTCAAGGACAAATGAAAAAAGAAAGTCACTATATGGCTTGAGTGAGGTTATGGACTGTAGGAAGAGGAGGCTGGAGAGGGAGGGGAGGTGGGCAGTGGATGGCATGCGGGAAGCAGCACCACTGGACCTCACATGTGCAAAGCACTTCCCCGTGATCCTCCTGCAGGCAGATGACACCTCGGGCAGCCTCGCAGAGCACACAGGGATCTCAGAGGGGAGAGGTGCCAGCAACAGTTTCACACTTCCTTGCAGGCCAACAGTGCAATGCCTGAATCAGTAATTTTTTATGCTGTGGCAGGAGAAAATGTTCTCCCTGGGGTCACAGGGAAGGAGCAGTGCTGTTTCTCAGAACTGCTCTCAAGACTCTGGGAGATCTGTCCTGTGAATCTGCATAGTCATGCGTTCACTGCATTTGAGTAAACACTGTTCTTTTCTTACTTGGATTAGCTATGCTCACTGCAACCACATCCACTTTTTATGCTGGCTGCTTATGCTGTGAACTAACCTGGAGATGCTTAAAAAAAACTTTGAGGCGTTGAATTCAGTAGTCTGGTAGTTATTATCTCCTTCTCCATTTCTACATCAGTAGATGATAATGTCATGTAAGAAATTAATACAGAACTTTAATTTTCCTTTTTGTCTTTCTTCTCTGATCCTCTTTAGCTCCTGGTATCTTTGCTTATGTTTCCTAATGCGTGTGTTAGTGTAGCATCCAGCTACCTTACCCTCTTAAGCCATAATAGTTCTCCCTCCCTCTCCTACTAGCAATTGCGTTCGTGTTTCACTCTAGCACTACTCAAGTAGCATGTACCTCTCTCTGGGTGCAATGAACCCATTTGAACATGCATATGCTATCAGCACCACTCCCACTTGCAAGGTGGTTGTGAATGGACCATCAAGGCTTGCTGTGGTGACAAGGGTATACAGGAACAGTGATGCTTCCTTGCCACCTGACAGACGGATGCTCTGTTGCCACACTCTGTGGGCTGCAATTCCCACTCATTCAGAGAGGGTTAGAGATCAGGGACACCCTCACCTCCTGGCAGAGTCCCAGACTTGCACACCGTAAGCAATCATACAAACCAAGAGACTTCCAGCACTCAGAAGTGGCAGCCAAGTGGGAACAGTCAGTGAGACTGTGGCACTAGAAGTGCCATAAAGTTTGTGCTTTTCTGTGTAAAGAGTTAGCAGTCTAGTTTTGCTACACAACAGGATTCCCATGACCCATAAGAAGACATATGTTTAAGTGTCAAATGTTCTTGTGTGCCTTCAGGTGGGCATGTCTAACTGAGTCTTTCTTGGCTCAAAGAACAGGTGAACTGGCTTGCTTTTTTGTCACTTAAAAACACTCCTTAAGTGTACAAATTGTAAGCTATAGCAATGATCTGTTCCTCAACACCAACCAAAAATGCCTTAAGAGAAAACTCCTGCCAGCAAATGTCAGCACATTGCTATTTACCAGACTTATCAAAGGACAAGTTGTACACATAACAAATGCTACACTGCCTCCATAAATAGTCAGCTAACAGCTGTGGAGACCACAGGAATCGTTGTATGAAGGGAAAATCAGCCTTTGTCCCAAGCCTTGAGCAGGAGAGCTTCCTAATATTTTTTTTCACGTGTACCAGTGGAGCTCATGTATGGACAAGAGGGGTGCAGCTTCTGTGTAGTTGGGCATGTGGCAAAGACCATTTTAGCAATGTTTGCGGTAGTTCATTTATAAAGGCAGATCTCTGGGGTAATAGTTACAAACTGCAAGTAGGTGACACATTGATATTTCGCCCTTAGTCTAATTAATGGGGCTATACATACAGGTTAAAGGAAGAACTGCACCTGCAAACAACCGAATATGAGGTGAGGCTAACATGAATGAGACAGCAGTGTGTCTTGTTACTTACCCTGCACATACCGTCACTTAGTCTATCCCAGGAAAAGATGCACATGGCTCCAGTGCATTGACATTCTCTTTGCCTCAGCAGTTTCTTGTTTCCTGTGCAGTAACAGGACTGCAGAAAAATCACTACCTCCCATAGCAGTTGTTAAGATCCCTTTCCAAAGGCCCTTTGCTTTCTCCTCCAAGTGCTTTTACATGCTTTCACATTGCTCAAAGCTGGCATGGCATTGCCAGGGTCCATTCATTAAAGGCTCCAAACCAAAGGAGTTTAGTGCTCCTCCTGTGACACTAGGTGAGATGACCAGGAATCTTGAAAATTAAATCCAGGAAGCAGGCACTGTTTCCATATATAACATTGCTTCCTTCAAATATGCACAGAAAATTTTCAGCTTCTACCTCTTCTATCAGGTTTTTGGCTTGCCATGATTTCTAGGAAGCATAAGCAGTTGCCCCAAAACACAGTAAAACAACCTTAAGGGCAATGTGGTCCTTGCAGTGCCATGGCCTCTTTGGGGCTGACAGACTCCTGCAGAAACAGAACTCATGTCCCCATTCCATACAGACCTGTCACATCTCACATACTCACACACCAGCTTCTATCCAGCAGCTATTTCACTAAAACCATAATGAAAACTACATGGTATCCACAAAATTATGGTCCCTATGCAGGCAGCAAGCTGCATGGTAGCTATAGGCTCGATGGAGTACAAGAGTATGGGTAAGGAAATAAGATACATATGGATATCACTCACATTAAAAAAAAAGTTATATATCTTTGTTTGTTTAAAAAATAAGTTATATATTTTTGTTTGTTTAAAAAATAAACATTATATAAAGCATATGATACATGAAACCCAACTACAGACATAAATGCTCCTTATTCACCAAAGTGGTCATCATTTGGCTCCAGACAACTTGGGGATTTAAAATAACTGACAAAATTTTTGTGATCAATGATGCTATGAATCTCGGATGATACTAGGTACTAAAATAGTTGCAAAGACTCTTTCTTTAGAACTCATAACTATTTCAGTTAGCCTTTGCTGCCCTCCACTTCAGAACACAAAATCACAAAAGCAACAAGGACAGTGTCAGGAGGAAGGACGGGAAATGAAGCTAATACATTTTACCCTGTCTGAATAATCAGAGGATTGTCAGACATGTACATCTGTACCTCTTAATTTCAGACTTGTACAAGCATTGACACTACAGAACAAAATTACAGCTACCACTGGACTATATGTTGGTTCGTGAAAGTGTGCTTATACTGGGTTTCCTTCTCAATGGGTTTCCTTCTCAATGAAATCTGCTTTGGGAAATCCCCTTGTATAGTAGTGAACTTTATCAAATGGGGTGTGTGCTGCTCTGTGAGTATCTCAGGTTAAACCAGATTAACTTCCATATGTGTTAGATAAAGGCTGTACGCTAATTGCAGGCATTGCCTGATGCTGGTAATTGAGATGTGAGAGGCAAGGATTTGTTAGTTTCAACCAAAGCCAGATACCAGGAACTGAATGAATGTTACTGTGCGTTATCTGTCTGGCCTTGTTTTGAGCATGTTTTGCCTGGAGGTAGGTAAACCAAAAATATAGAATATTTTAGTCAATGGCTAAAATGACTGCCCCAACATAGTCATCTACCTCTACATGTAACAGAAAAAGTTGGGTAACTTGTGACAGGTATTCAACTAAGAGCTGAATTGCGGTGGAAGCATGTTTCTCTTTTACCAGCAGCTAAAGAAGGACCCCAGAGTAGCTGAGATAAGGCACCCTTCCTAGGTATATCAGGCGAGGTGGAGCACGTCAAGCTCTGGTGGCACACAAGAAACCAAACAGACCTTGCAGAGAGGCCAGAGTGCAAAATGTGTGATGATCCAGCCTTTCTTTTGGCACCAAAGAGACCAGAAAACCTGAATGGGGATGCAATATCAGAAGAATGAAGCTGATAACACCAGTTCATGGCGGGAGCTGGGCAATGACTCCCAGCAGTAGCCCCACCACCCCCTCAAGCAAGGAAGTGAATTCCCTCTTCTTTGCACCTTGTTTCTCAAGACCACATCAGCACACTGATTGGCTGAAAGGGACATTTTCAGAATCTGTGAATTTTTGAGGTGCAGATTAGTGAAAGATGCATTCAGAGTTTGTAAAGATAATAATTTACAGTGGAAACCAAATTTTAAGTTGCGCCAGCTCTCTTGATAGAAAGTAGTGGCAGTGTTATCCTAATCAAAACCAGACAACCAACACTGTTTGTGATCCAAAAGAGATGAGCATAGTAAGTACCACTCTTCATGAAATACAGGGTATGACACACCTCTCACTTCAAGCAGTTTACAAAGAAAGGCTCTGACCTTTCAAATCAGTGAGCACACATTTAACCTCTCTCACTTTGAGCAAGGGGAGGCAGTGGGGGTTGTGAACATGCCAGATATAGGCATGTGGTGTACTGAGATTGTGGTTTGAAGTCTTGATCCTGGAAATACTGGCCTGTGCATGAAGACATGGTGAAACCAGTGACACTCCTCACACCACCAGAGCTGAAGAGCTGAACAAAAAATATGCCTTTGCTGCATGGCAGGGAGGGTTAAAGTGCTGTGTAGGTTAACTGCATGTAGCTGCTGATGGACTTTATGCTGTGCTGCTTGAGCTCTCTTAATGAAAGTTTCAGTATCTTCACTTAATACATTTCTTGGCTTTGCAGACTGACCTGTTGATAAGGGACTGTAATAATGTCAGTCTTTCACTACAGTGTCTTTCTAAATCCTTTTAATAATTGGATCAAAGGGATAACCAAAAGTACACAGTGTGTGGAGACTGCTGATTTTTAACCAGCATTTTGTTGTGATCCTGAAACACTATGCACCTCAGCGACCAAGGCTTTGAATGTGTAGCAAACAGAGCATGCATGTAAGAGCTGCATGCAAGAGAAACTGGGGTTTGACAGAAGAGAGTTGAGTCAGCCTCCTGAAGAAGAGCCCATAACACACTGAATAGAGATTCACTGGGGAAATGGAAGATGCAAGTCCACGCTGCTTTTGTGAATAATTTCTAGATATTCATCTGTGTGCTCTCATTAGAAATTCCACAAATGGGGATGATACATAAGTTTTGGGTCAGAATATGCTTTTTTGCTTGACCTAGAAGAGACATTTTTGGGGTTTTCATTTCTGCAAGAAAAATAAAATGCAATTTCACATTGAATCAGTCTTTAATTTCTCTGGCAGTTTAATAACCAAACCAAAAAATCAAATAGTCAGACACACCTTCTACTAGAAAACTATTGGTCTCTAGTAGACAGATAATAAGTGATAAAAGTAACTGTTTTAAGTTTACTGAATATGTTCCGTAAAGTACGTGATGAATTTCTTGTTTACGTTTCTGCAGAATACGTGGAATTGGGATGCTTGCTGTTCCCACCAGCAGAAAGTCTCAAGTCCAGGAAGCAAACAGTTAAGCTTCTGCAAAATACAAGTCTGAGCAGCCATGTATGTACCATATTGTCTTATGAAGTGTCTCACTTACTCAATGTGCTCGTTCTTCAAACTATAATAAGACCCATTGTCTCCCCATTTGTTTTTTTTTCCCCTTTGTTGTCTTTACTTTTATCTAAAACTGACTTGTAAAGATCACCTTCACCTCCTCTGGGCCAAGCTGACCTTCTGCAAACGGACCAACCTGTAGGGACCCTGCTGGATCGGCACACTGCTGGAGTTGCTTCCACTCCCTGCTACACCCATGGACAAAATGCAGCAGAGGAAGCCTGCGCAATTAACCCATTCCCAGCCCCAGTGGCAGGCTAGAGTCCTGTCCCTGGGACTCGTTTTTGTAGGCCACTCAAATGGATGCTGAAGGCTGCCAGTCCGCATTCCCTTCAGCAGGTTTTGGCACAGGCAGGGTGCTTGGAAGAGGAGATGACTGTAGGCATGACTCAGTGCCTGATAGAGTCACTGGGAGCTTTTCCAAGATTACTTTAATGGGGATTATGCTTGAAGACACTTGCCCAGACAGTATATCCCCAGTGAGCCACCACAAGTAAATCTAGATGGGTGTGCAGGCTCCGAAACTAGCTAGTGCGCAAGTCTTCATCGACACTGAAGGCTAAAAACCACGGACAGCCAGCACGCACAGCCAGGCTCCCCCAGGCACCCCACCAGACCTCCTAAAGGAATGGATCTTCCTTGGGGGCTTTTGTGTGTGTCACCTGCAGCTGCTGCTGTGCCGGCAGCACAGGGACGATGGGGCCATGTCCTCGGCACAGGCAGACGGGCAGGGGGCTGCTGTGCTGCCCCCAGCCTGTGCAGGCAGAAAGGACAGCCTTCACCCCTCCCCTGCATTTATAAAGAGCCGTAAAGAGGTCAGGAGTGTCATGCTCTGTGGGTTACAAGTAAAGGTACTAATTAATGCTTGGGCTACGTACAAGATCTTGAATTTAGCGGAAGGCACACGTACAATAGAGCTACTCCCGCTGCAAGCAGACTCTAGAGACACAAAATACGGTGTCGGTGAAGTCCTTGGTGGGCATCCAGTTGTCCTCATCCTCAAGCTACTTGAGTAGCAGCACCGCATCCTTTGCACAAGCAGAAGCCCTGCCCTTGCGTGTGCTTGGAAGGGCAGTACTGAGCATTCATGCGGGATGCTGAGAGTCTTTCTAAGCTACCAGGAGGACCAGGGCAGCATGAGGAGCTGAAGGGGGAAAAGAGCAATACACAAATGGCTCTGAACCTTGCCTGGCACTCCCTCACATGCAGCTGCAGTGCCCTGACAGCCTCCAACTGGCCCAGCAGTGGCTCAGGGATGGAGCACGGGGCTGCCTCAACTCCTGCTGCTGCACAGGGAGCTGGGACCTTCTGCAGACAGGGCTCCATTCCTGTCATGTTGGGCCCTTGCTCGCCTTGTTTTGTGTCCTCACTTGACATAAACCCTTTACAACCACTTTCCAAAACCTGCTGTAAAGCTATTATTAGAAGCAAGTAGACTTGGAGCTCTTCAAGGAGTGTGCAACTCCAGGCTGGCCAAGCTTGAGGGTCCTGGGGCGGCTGGCACAAGCTGGGGACCCTGAGTAGGTCTCAGTGCCAGGGGTGACAGTGTGGGGCACCCAGCCCTCTCGATGGCATTGACATTGGTCCCATAGGGATGACATTGGTCCCACAGAGCTGACACTGGCTCAGCTTCATGCTGCCCATGGCCCTTGGGCCAGTGGGCACACCTGAGTGCCCAGGTCCCCAGGCCAGCCAATCCCCAGGCCAGCCTGTCCCCAGCTGCCTCAGGCTGCCTCCAAAAACTGTGCACCAGCGTCCTGTTGAGCAACGTTGCACAGCTGCAAGACTGGCTGCAGTGCACATGCAGTGACACATCCCCCTGAATACATTTCAAGTGGCAGGGAGGATTTGGGACTTTAAAAGAAAAAAAAATATATTTTCTGTCTGCAAATTAAGATGATCTTCATGAAATCTAGCACAAATGTATCTCTCCGGGAAATATCAGCTTACACTCCGAGTTCTGGTGGATGCTTTTTGAAATGTAAGTTTTTCAAATACAAACTATGGGAGGTGTTGTTTACAACCAAGGTCAAGGAAATTGCAAATCAAGATAAAACTGATAGAAGATATATTTACTTTCATGAAAGCAAATTTGACAAGGAAATGAAGAAAGTTTATGTCCTGACGCTGCTAATACAAGCAGAAAATGGCTGGAAAACATTTACTACACATCTCTGGCTCAAATGCCCTCTTGACACCAATGAGGGCTAACCTGTGTATGTGCTTTACTGTTGAGACATTCGGCCATCATGTCTCTGACACCTATTTGAAGGGAAATTCCTCAGGAAAAGCAGCTGCGGCTGAAATAACAACATCAAGGAGGAGAAACTGGCAGGTCTCCATAAAGCTTGCTTCAGCTTACCACTTGTTCCAAGATGCCAGCCTGATGACTGATTGCGGGAATGCTAAGGATGCATGGCCCAAACAGAGCCACCACCAACTCCCTGGCTGAGGGACGGAAAAAATAACCGAGCTACCAGTCCAACTTTGCTCTAATGCGTATTTATGGTCAGCGTTGGGGATGGGAGTCAGCTGAATAATTGCAGACCTTGTTTATGCATGTTTTTGTTCATGTAACTGCCTGGATCCAGCCCTTTTATTCCTGAAAATAAAGGAACCGCTCCGCTCTCACTGTGATGTCTGATGCCGCGATGCATGCCTGCCTGTGCAAGAGCTGCTGCTGCTGTTGCATGGAGAGGGGGCCTCAGCAGGGCTGGCTTTGGGGAAGCTCCCCTGGGGCGACAAAGCAGGGCTGCACTCCCCAGCAGCCCGTGCGCTCGGAGAAGTCAGCTTGCACAAGGAAACATGCTCCTACTTGTCCCACAGAAAATCCCAGCAGGAAACAGGAAAAAGGAGGGAGCCTCCTCCAGAGTATCGCTTTCCACATCCCACACTTCTTCACTTCTGACCCAAAGATGGGTCAGCACTGACACAACAGCAAGACAGGGAAGCCTGTTCAATGTTACGCCAGAAATCCTTCCTTTGGTCCCCACTTCTGCATGCTTAACGACTTGCAGAGATCAGCTTTGTGTATGTGCACCACCTTAATGACAATTAAACAATTTTTTTAAAGAGTTTAAGCAGAATACAAATTATGAATAGACTTCTCCTAGCCACCTGAGCAGAGTAAGTCTCACTTTTAAGACACAATCCTTTCTTTTCTTATAAGCCTGACAGCTTCAGCATTACAATATTACTCATATTCCTGCATAGGCTCAAGTAGGACACAGAGAGCATAGAGCAGAGCTGCAAATAAATCTGCTTTCTGTTGCTCCTGCCTGCAGGGATTTTCTCGCGTGCTTGCCAGCATACAAGTGCTCTCATGTAATACTTCCGTATGTGCCATTCTCACTCTCAGGAGTATGAGCAGGAAGAGAAAAAGGCCCCTAAACAGTGCTGGATGACTGGAAGACAAAGCTGCAAAGTTTCCAGCATAACATGCTACTTTAGAAACCTGAAAGAATGTTTAATAACAAGGAAATGGGGGTATATTTGGAATATGGGACTGAGGGATCATATGAGGATATAGCCTGAGCTCCTTCAGCTTACTGTAGACCAAACAGCAGACGAATTCATAGACATGCAGCAGCAGTGAGCAAAAATGAAGTAACCTGCCACAGAGGAAAAACATTAAATCCGTGATTTTGCTGTGGTTTTGTTCTCCCCTACAGATATGTTCTTCACCAAGCTGGGCAGATTGCATTTTACTGTCAGTAAAGCGTGTCGTAAGTTTAGCAGTTTGCCCTGTTCATGAATTGGACTTACCTTCTTGCAACACCTTATTAATTCAGAAGTATTTGGTAAAGGGTTTGTGTGACCAAGCCTTAGCCTTTCATTAGCTCACGGGTTATTTACATCAACCATTTAATATAGCAAATAGTCACCTCACACACGTGGGCTGTCTTTGATCTGTGGTTACATGATTGCTAATTTTTCAAGAAGAGGAAGACAGCTATAGCAACGCAGCACCGGACCAAGGAATCACAGACTCAGGGAGAGCACTGCAAGACATGTATCCATCTGGCTGACATTCAAGAACTACAGGTATTTTTTTGAATCCTGTCAAAATACTTATGGACAAATAATATGTCTGTGAGCTCATTCACTAAGATATTTACAAATAACTTTTTGTGATTTGGCCTGTTCTGTCACAGCTGGATGTGTCTTGCTGCTGAAGAAGAGAATAATCTGAGCTCATTTGTCACCAATTACCTATTAATAAGTGCAGATCAGTACAGTTGAGTCTAGTGTTGTAATGAGACAAAGGAAAACTGCTGCAATGGACCAGTATGGTTCAAGAAGTCAATGTGTGTTTTCCTACAGAAGGCAATATACAGAGCAGATTTTTGAGCACATCTTGGGAGCATGCAGTCTGTAGCATGTAATACGAACATCACTGGGATGTTCTGGGACTGAATAGCATCCATGAAAATTTAGGAGTGTTTAGGAGTAAGGCATTCCTTGCTGCATTGTGCAAGAGGGGAAAGAGAAAGAGAGGTGGAGTTGGGGTGTTGCCAAAGCTCTGTGTCTGCCTTTGCAGGGGCTCTGCCAAGTCAAGTGGGTCCTGGAGACAGACAAGCATTGGTAGGAGCCGTCATCAGGGGACAATGGCAAGGCAGGGAGGGGAAAACCCTGACCAAAACAGTGTCGAGTGAATATGCCTATCATGTGAGGCCAAGATGTCTTTGATCAGGCAGGAGTGCTGAGGGCACAAATGGCTTTTAACAGCTTTTGCACACGCAGCCTCCCGCACGGGCAGCCGCAGGAGGCAGCAGCAGCGTGGAGGGTTCCCTGCTCACCTGCAGACCAGGCACTGCGGGGTCCTCACCAGAAATGCTCTCCAGTCACCCAGCGGGTGGGACCGGTGTGTGCCAGGAGAAGTGTGTCCTTCACAGGTACACACCTGAAATCATTTTTCAATGGCTTGGCCAGCTACATTTATCAACAGGCTCACCTTAACATACTTAGGGATAGTGAGGGCTGATTTGTGTTCCTCTG
Organism: Pterocles gutturalis; assembly: GCF_000699245.1. Lineage (NCBI taxonomy): Eukaryota > Metazoa > Chordata > Aves > Pterocliformes > Pteroclidae > Pterocles > Pterocles gutturalis. Next base: position 45,755 of record NW_010120415.1, read on the forward strand.
GCCTTAAATCTGTCCTTACAAGCCAGCTGGGAGCTCAGATGTGCAAGGGTGAATTAACTCGTGGCAAACTCAGGAGATGGGTAAGGGAGGGTGTGATCTAACCAAAAATTCTAAGTGGCGATCAAGCACCTTAGTCTCCCTTGAAGATCAAGGCACAGAAATAAGCACAGCCTGAGAGCACCTGCAGAGCATGAAGGAATCACAGGATAATTTAGGTTGTAAAAGATGTCTGGAAGCCATCCAGTCCACTCTCGTGCTCAAATCAGGGCTAACTAACTCTAAAGTGAGACCAGGGCCATTTTCTGTCAAGCTCTGTGTATCTCCAGGGTCGGGGACAGACAGCCTGCCAGAGTGTTTGACCCCCTCAGGGGAAAAACGTTTTTCTTTATATCTTTTTCAAATTTCCCCTGATGAAATTTGCAGCAGTTTGCTTCTCATTCTCTTGCTGTGAAAGGTTGGTTCCCATCATCACGACAGCCACCCGTTAGGGAGTTGACGACAGCACTAGATCAAGTGCTCCAGCCCCCTCAATGCCTGGACTCACTCCAAGTTATCGGTATCTTTCCTGCACCAGATACAGGACTTCTGCTGCAGCCTCAGCAGTGCAGAGGAGAGAGAAAAAATCATGTCCCTCAATGCAGACCAGGGCGCATTTTTCTTGCTGTCTGGCACACTCAATGTGCTGGCCAGCCACTAGGACCCTCTCTGCCTTTTCTGCACCAATGCTGGTTTGGCCAGGCAGCCCCCAGCCCATACTGTTGCATGGGGTTATTCTGTCCTAAATGACAGATTTTACATTCATTGCCATCAGGGGCTTCCTGTTAGCTCCAGCTTGCTGAGGGACCCTGAGTGGCAGCACTGACCTCTTGGGTAAAGATCACTCCTCAATGCTCCATCCTTAGCCTCAGTTAGGATGCTCTCCTCCCAGCATCCTGCACACAGCCAAGGCTGGGACAAACAGCTGAATCCTTGGATAGTGGAAGTGAAACCAGCTCCACTTATCCCGTTGGTTTCGTATACCACTTCGATATGTAGTAACTGTGGACCAGTCCCCGCTTCAAAGGCAAAGGAGAGGGAAAATTTGGCATAATAAAGTTACTTTTCTCACTTACAGGAAATGCTGTGTGGAGCCTTTTCCTATACATGAAGGGGGGTTTCCCAAGTGAACATTTTCAGACCTATTTCTGGTAAGTTCACAATGCTTTCAGCTTTCATTGTTAGTGATTTTATTACTTATGCATTTTTTACTAGTAAACAATTCCTAGAAAATATTTGTTGGCAGTTTTACAAATTGACTTCATACTCAGGCTTTTCGCCACACACAAAATTAAAATCTTCCTTTAAAAGTTCTCACTAGTAAAATGCAAATTAATGGTTCACTACTCTTCTTTCCTTTAAGGCACTGCATCCTGAGAGCGGAAGTGGTTTTCTGTTGGCTGATTTCTCTCAGTGCTGCACAGTTAGTTTTATTGTCTCTCATTTTTCAGCAATTAATTTGTCTTTAGCTGTGTCCTCGTTATCTCAATTTATTTTTACAATGAAATTTTAAAGAAATCTTATAGATACTTTAGGCCTGCGGTGTTAGGGACAGGAATTTTGTATCTAAATTTGTCTTTATTTCTAAGGTCGAGTGAACCCAAAAACAAAATTAATTTCTAACTACACCCAATAGCTTTTTTTTTTTCTCCACAAAATAGTTTAAAACCTTAAGACGTCAGGCACCTCAACATGTCGCAAGAGAGAACGTGAAGAAATTGTTTTGCTCATTTCCCTTTCCTTAAGATGAAATACTGAATCAGGCCCAGCCTTAAAATAACTGCAGACCCCACCACTCTTTTCTTTAGGGCAAAAGTTTTAATTCCTTTTCATAGAGTGTAGTTACTGAAGGGTATCCAGCTCTGCAAGCACGATTTTGCTCTGAAATGTTGTCTCCAGTTGAGCTGATGCAAGGCTTTTAACCCAGAGATTAAAAAATTACAAGGAGCTCCAGACCTTGACCTTCAGGCAACATCCACTACACAGCCAGTTTTGTAAGAAAGGTCACCTTGCCTTTGGCTTCAGCTGAGCCTAAAGAGAATATGGCCAGTGTTTTTGGCCCACAGAACTCTGTTTCTACAGAAAAGGTTGTGATGACCCAGGGGTTTGTTGGGAAAGCTCGGAAAGCCAAAGTCAACCTGGGCACAGTGTCCACATTCTTTGGGCAAGCCAGATACAAGTGGCATTTACTACAGTTCTCCTCCAAGGCACTAGAGAAAGATATCATAGCCAGTCTTTCGCAGAAAAAAAACCCAAACAAACAAACAAAAGAAAAAAACACAAAAAAACCACAAAACCACAACAACCCACCACAGAAATACCCGTAGGAAAACACAATAGTAGAATTAAAATTATCTGCATTTTGCCAGGACATTGCCCCCTTGCCAGGTCCTGTAAAACCTTTGTAAAACCTTTGGAGAACAAAGTCCTTTCTGTGTGGGTAAAATATCCCTCTGTACACAGCTAATAAGTAACACCACAGCTAGATTCTGGGCAGGGGACAAATAATAGTAATCAACTCTACAAGGCCCTTCCAGCAAGCCCCAGTTTAAAGAGACCTAAGCAAAGGAGCATCACCTGGCAGCCGAGTAGCTCTCCCTGGCTGTCAGGCTTCCCTGGTCAGCCTTGGCACCCATTGCAGCCTGCACTTGTCCTCTGCTCTCGGACTTCATGCTGCATGCTGCACATGAGGCAGGCCTGCATGAGTCTTTTGTGAAGAGTAGATAGCCCCTAAGCTCATAGAGAAATAGCTCCCCGAACTCAGTGGTTGTTTTAGTAGTAGTGAATCTTGCAGAGGGTCACATCTACTACAGAGTTTGCAAGCTCTTTGAAGAAAATTGTGAACTGCAATCACATACACAATGGCTGCGTTTCAGTTTTATGTCTCCCCCGTTTCATTTTTAATTTTGGCTGCATTACTGCCATGCCAGCAAACATGCCTTTGTCTTTTTCAGCCTGCATGCCTGCGTGTGTGGGTGAGTGTGCATAGTTGGAGTGACAACCCACATGCTTACAAAATAGATACGCTTCTTGGCTCATCATCCCTGCTGAGAAGAGAGACAGAGGACAGCGGCTGAGGTAACTGTGCAACACTGGTGCCATGCTGAGTTTCAGTCCCCCACGCATGTTCAAAAAACTGTAAGAGTGCACAGCACAATCCTCATTAAGGCAGAAAGGGCAGACTGTACGTCTTGGAAGAGTGGTATTCCTTTTCCTACAAAAAGGTGCATACGGGTCCAGCTGTAGAATCAGAAACCCACTATCCGCAGGTCCAGTAAAGGTGGGTTCTCTTTCTCTGCTTTGTTTTTTGAAGAGAGCTGCACCCAATGCTTACATAAAGGAATCTAATATTTCAACATTAAGACATAGATGTTGTCTCTAATTAAAAACATGAAGCAAAAGTAAACACAGTTTCCAGGAGGGGTAGAAGCTAAATAAAGCTGAAGACAACTAAACCATAAGGTAATGTACTGTGAGATTATTTTATCCTACCCAATAAATGAGGACATATGTTGGCTACACCATGCCCATACCTTGCAAAGGAGTGTCCAGCTAAGCACAGGTACCAGGTGTTTCAGATCCTTCAGTGTAATGGACTGCACTGGCATGATGCTTATAAAGCAGTTTGGAGGTCGCAGTTCTCATTATCATACAGATAGCAGAGGAAGTCAAGGATGGGGTAAATCTCTCAGGATTCCAAAGCATCCATGCAGTCCATGCGGCCTGCCAAGGGAGACAGTCACAAGATGCCAAATTTAGCTCTCATTTCATCCCATTGAATTGGCCAGAGCTACCACCAAGGTAGTTTGGCCCAATGTTTACAGCTTCCTATTAAAGTAAAGCACAGCATCACTCCTTTTCCAATAGCAGCACACTCACTGTGAATTACATAAGGGTGGCAGTTTGCAAAACTGGTTTCAGTGGCTGCTCTTTCTTTCTGAGTTCTCACTCTGTAAAATATCCTGTTCTATAAATACGTTCATAAACAGAGACTCCACGATTCCTTCAGCTTCTGCAAAAATTAACATTTACCCAGTGTCATTGCACATTCTTGATAATGAGCAGCACCATACACAGAGGGAAGGTTCTTCTAATCTGTGTCAGATTTTCTACTCCTCTCAGGGGGATGCAAAAGTCAGTGGTTTTAATGTCCAGACCCTTCTGCTTATGCCTGAAAAATAATTGTCAAGCAATGAAGTCTCCCTGGAGAAAGGGCAAGACTGTTTCTGTTTGGGAGAATTTGAAACAACAAAAAACTCACAGAAAGGCCCAACTTAGAGGTAACTCCTGTGCAGGCTGATCCACATCTCTCTTCAAGCCATATAGCAATGACTAATGTGACTACAGTTCATGTACATGTAAAGTGATACGGCCCAAAATAACTGTGCCTCTGTTGTATGATTTGGGTTGGAGGAAAAAGCCCTTCAGGTTTACTCAGCTTTATTTGATGTAGTTTTGTGGGCTCTTGGCTCCTCATCTTGGGACTCCTGAATACTCAGGTCTCCCTGCTTACTTACCAACCACCTTGTCATAGGTGATTCCCTCTTGAAGGGAACAAAGGGCCCAATATGTTGACCAGACACCTTTGGTCAGGCAGGTTGGAAGCATGACCAACAGCGGGCAGTGATCAGAGGCCGTATCAGACCAGGGAGCTTCCCGGTGACATCTCTAACCTGGGCCCCAGGGCCGCAGCAGACTTCCCTGTGTAAAGGGTCTGGTCGACATATTGGGCCCTCTGTTCCCCTCCAGAGGGAATCACCTATGACAGTTACCCTCTTTTTTTTCTTAGCTGAGGCAGTCGCAATGCGTGGGGCTGACTGTCTCAGTTTAGGCAACACCCTGGATGGACCTTCATCTTCCTCCTTATTTTCCTGGCCCTCTAGCTCCAATGCCCCATATCTATTGCATACAGGCAATTGGGAGGGTGAGGAAGGTTGGGAGGGGATTCCCCTGCCCCCCGGGCTGGGACCTGTTTCCATTCTCCCCCTTCTCTTAGGTCCCTTCCTTTGCCCTGCTGGCAAGAGAGGAGGGCATCCTCTGCTTCTTGTGGAGCCTCTGTCTCCTGCCTTTACCTCAGGGATGGTAGGGTGCATCTCCACCAATCTATCTCCTGCTCCCACTCCCTAATACTCCTCAATCTTGCCACTTCCTCCTGCAATTTGGCCACCTGTTCTAGGAGCTGGTCCACCTGAGCACACCTATTGCAGGCTGGTTTTTCTCCCATCCCTGCCCCAGGAGAGTAGTTTAGGCACATCCCACATACCAAAGTCTGTACGGTTGCCTCTGCCATCTGAAGCTCTGTCTGCGTGGAGGCATCAACCATTGCAGGGGAAGATGGTGCAGACCCCTCATCAGCCAGAGCTGCAGCCTTAGCTCTGAGTGCCTACCATTCTGATTGGAGGGTCAGGTAGGATGTTCGTGCTTTTCCTGGTCTTTAGTTCTTCCCTCCTTCTCAGAGGAACCCTGCCTGCTCGCTCTGCTCCTACGGCTGCCTTATGAGGCTCCTGGACCCGGAAGAACTTCAGTGTCCCACTACACGAGCCGCCTCCTCTGCTGCTGCAGCGTGTTGCGGGTCGTGCCCCCCGCACTGCCTGCTCTCTGTGGGTGGAGAGCTAGCTGTCCCCCCTCCTGATACTGGGAGGGGGGCGTCGTCACGGTTGCCCCGGCAACTCCGACCCCTGCCACATCAGCGGGAGAGCTGGAGGCGGGATTTGGGTTAAGCTGCTGTCTGGGGGTTTTCCTGTCGAAGGAATCTCCCGAAAAACCCCCCTGTGCCTCGCGATCAGTTGGTCTGTCGGAGCTGTGTTGGCTCCGAAGCAGCTGATCTCGGCGACTGAGTAAATAATTATCAAAGTATGACTATCAAATGCATACATTGAACTGCAATCATTTTCTTTTAATAAGTAGAATGGCCCTCCGTAAATTCTAAATTATTACTTAACCAAAATAAAAGGCCTTCCTTCCAGACAAAATTAACAGTGAAGTCTTGTGCTCCCCTCCTGGAAAAGGCATACTCGTAAGTGTGATCATTGGACCTTTGCAATGGTATCTCTGCCTGTAAGAGTGAACAGAATATGTAGCTTCCCCTTCCAGTTTTCCAATGAAGAGAGGATCTATGGAAGCAGATTGCAGGGAGCTGAACAACATCCTTCTCGGACATTTTTATATACTTCTCCTCTAAACTTCTGGGAGGTCTCTCTCTTTCTGTATTTCTCAGGGTACAGTCCTTTTTATTATGCTTTTGACCTGCCTGTGCATTTGTCATGTACCTATGGCCAGTACCTGAATTTTAAGCGTTTGGCCTCTAAGCACTGTATATTGAAAATGTATATTGGTGCCACAGTGCTAGGCACAGAGTTCCAGGACTGAAAGTTTCTTAAGAATATCAGATAGAGGAAGGATCCCTATGTGCTTGCCTTGTTCTTGTACTCTTCTCGAGACATCTGCTCTTGGCTACTGACAGAAAAAAATATATTAGGCTGCATCGACCTGTGTTCTGAACCTGTATGGTTATGTATTTTGCAGAACTTTGTCCAAAAATCAAGCTACATTGCTCATTGTTCACATATGAGAATACTGTAAAACGTATTTTTGAATGATAATGTATTGCTACAACATTATCTGCTAGGAAGAAAGCACCGATAACATCTAAATGAAACCATCTAAATGTCAGTAGTGTCAGTAGTGACAAAGATATGTTATATTATCTAATCTGTCCTGCCAATGTACTATATCCTATGACTTTTTTGTGATTTTTCCAATTTACTTCTAAAAATTGTTGTAATGGATCACAACAGGGTCTAGCGTTGGTACCTCTAACTGGTATCTTTGAAAAATAATAAATACAAAGACCTGTTAAAAAATAAAAATACATGCCAAACAACTGTAAGTAACTGTAAGGGCAATTAATATTTTAGGAATAGGTCACATTTCAGAAATAGCATTATGTTTTTTGTCTTTTTAATTTCTTTTTTAATAACAGCTTAGGCACCAATAACAGCATCAATGAAGGGCTTCGGATAATAAAATACTATGTTCTTCAACTTGTGTTTTCTAAATGTGTAGAGCCCATCTCTGGTACTTGAAGAAAAACTTGCTTAGGAGACACTCTGCAAAAAATGAGAAGGGCTGGCTTTAGCACACTTAGAACAGGGATGATTATTACAGGCAATTAGGGTACGTAATTGCCCTAGGGGAGGAAATCATCTGCTGCTAAGAAACAAAGAAACTTTAGTTTCTATTAGCAGCCCCTACCAGCTGATGGGCTGTTGCTCTGAAAGGCTTTGTATAAGTGTATTTGGTAACCTCAATTGTGGGCTATATTCAGTTTTCATTTCAGTAAACAATATGCCTGTGGCAGATTAGGATATTACTGTGAAAGCTGAATCAGGTGGCTGCTTTCTTCTGCACTTCCCAGAAAAAGAAATTTTATCTCCAGCTTGTGGAAAGAACTGCAGCTTCTTAAATTTTCCTCTAGTCTTCTGATTTTCCCTGCAGCTTCAGACAGCTATGGGGAACCTGTCCATGTTATGCTTTCAGCAGGTAAGTGGTTGGCTCAGTGCAGATAAATCAGCTGGGGGTTGGGAGCTCTGTGAGGCTGGGGCAGGGAGGAAGCAACTTCCCCTGGGGCAGGAGAGCAGGTGGGCTGGGTAACGGCCACCTCGGGATCCCCAGGGCCCCTGCAGCCTCTGCACCTTAGGCATCCCAGAGAGCAACAGCCGGTGACGTATTTGCAACCTTGTCCTGCTTTTACTTCCACGCGTCGAAGAGGCAATGCCTTTGTCCCTGCAGAAACCTCAGGAGGGTAACCAAACCTTGTAGCCAGGCAAGCCTGGAGCAGCCTGCTCCTGCACAGGGAAGCTGCACAGATACGTCTGCAGCTGTGGGCACTGCAGAGGCAGCGATACAGGATGTGAGCCTAAGGAGGAGAAATGAAGGTTTGGGAGGTGTGGAACCAGTTCTTGCAAAATGTCCTTAACCAGCCAAGGTTTGAATGGTAACGTCAGCACTTCTGGAAGCAGAGTGTGCTCAAGCATCTTCTCCGCTGGGTCTTCCTGGATCTGGCCTGCTTATTATCATAATGAACACTGCAATTTGTTTTAAACGACACATCACAGTAAGTTATTAGTAATTCAGGTGAAGGTACAGCAAGGCCAGTCCAATGTTTACTCGTAAACAAAGCATGGTATTAGCCTTCAGTTCCATGTGGATGGTCACCTGTAAGTTACATGATGCAGCAGGGCTGTTACAACATCCACAAGCTCTGCAGCCTGTTTTCCTCTGGATGCATGTCTTAACAGCTGATTGTGCATGCTGCCTGATGCTGTATCTACAGCTGAAGCATTTAGAATCCTTTCTCCAAAGAGGATTTTCTGGAGCCCAGAATAAGTTATGAGCACACACGGCAGGCTTGGCATCCGTCAGGACATTGAGTTGCTCTGATCTATCCAGTCACCAATTTCTACAGATCTTGTAGGACCTAGTTATTTTCAAGAGCTGTGGTCATGTGGCCAGCTGGTTCAAAAATTCAGTGAAGAGCTCAGTATAAGGGGTTCCATGCTGCAATCGTAGGTATAGGCCGCCTCCTCCTGCCACAAAATTCCAGTGACCATTTCTACACCTGGTGCCTTCCAGTCAGCCATATCTCTCTGGTTGTGCTTCCTACAAAAGGCAGTTTCTACTCCTTCCACATTCAGGCTAGGTAAAGCACCACTTAGTTCCTCTGGCAAACCAGGTACAGAGCAGCACGTATTTCATATTGGTTGGATATGGAATAATTAGGATGTCAAAACTCTATTAAACCATTGCTTGGAAAAGCATCATGCTGCGTTGCCTTGAGCTGCTTTGCAAGACAAGCTCTTGCACAACTCACTCCTTTCTTCCTTGAATAAATTCGGTGCTACCTCATCAGCTCCTGCACTTCAGATGCCAAGTCATGAGCCCTTGATACCAGTGAATTGACAATTATTGAGAAGAAGAACATGAGACAAATATTTCTTTGAAAATGCAGCCCAGACCCCAGGGGACAAGTAGGGGTAGAGGAGGTACAAGAGTTCGGAAACCCTCTGCATAGTTTTCCAAGTGTTGCTGTTGTTTTTCCACTAAGTGACCTGCCCCATGGGAAGTGTGCAACACAGCCAGACCTTCATAGCACAATATCAAGTTTGTTTCTTGGTTTGTTTTCTCTATTAAAAAAGGCAAGCTTGCAGAAAGTGGCAAGCCAGGGAATTCCATTCTGCAGCAGTGTTCCAGTTGTAATTTACCTTCTGACAGAAGATGGAGCAGAGCACACAGAGGCAAAATACAACCCTATTTATATAGTGTCAGATTTGAACCATTCTGTATCTCTTTCCTGTATATATATGCAGCTGAGATGTCAACTTAAGGCTGAGATGTTCTTTTGTACACACAACATGAGGATATGTGTACTCTATTTAGGTGAATGCATTCTGTCTCTTCTGGAAATATGTCTGAATTATTTTACGAATACAACTATCATGATTCATTGCTAGCATTATTTAATTTAGCCACTGAGGTCCTATAGTGCTTCTCAGGATTTAGTTCTAAATTAGGAATTTTTTAATATATTACATATGTCTTGAAATGAAGAAAACCTTATAAAATTCAAAGGGTACCTTAGCACAGGGATAAAAACATGACATCCTTCCCAGTTAAACAATATTTTCACATGTGTTACTGGCTGTGCAGAATGGCTGTACGCCTGAAGCTGGTTTAGATATTATAAAAGCGAACAAACAGCACTTTAAAAATTTGTTTCAATCAAGAAACCAGATTCTGGATTGGAAAATGCCTCTTTCCAGAGAGCCATGCAGTCTGCCTTTGTTTTAAATTAGACTTGCTAACCAAGTGGTTAAGGAGACCTGGAACAATTTTTGTCATAATGTTTAATAAGCAGAGAGCGTGCCCTATGGAAGGCTGAGCCTAGCATCAGTGGGAATGAGTGGTTCCCATCCCAGACAGGACACACTGGGCACAGCCCATCTATCCTTTCTCTGCAGTGCGCCAGAAGGGGCAGTGTCCCAGTAACACAGTCATTTAGTAGAAACCATGCAGTGCTTGTTACTGATTTATTCTTCAGCAGCTCATTTGAAGGACTTTGTAGTGCTACAGAAACAGAGCAGTATGTAAGACAGAGAACATCTGTATTAGTGAAGGACACAACTGCTACTTTGGAAAAAGTGAAGTGCTTTACTATCCTTCTATTTCTAACTGCATCCAACAAGCTTGCACTTCATTGCTCACTTTCCGTGAACATGCGTTCAACAGCATGAAACCACCTATAATGACAGTATGCATTTTTATGATGCATTAATTCTTACATACAGAAAAACAGCCTACAGTAAGGAGTTCGCTTTTAACACAGGCAAAGTTAAAGCACAGGAAAGTTGTAGAACAGCAATAGACACCAGCACTGGTATAAGATTTTGTAGTCTCCCGTTCAGTAGCCATCATCTCTTGCCATGCAAGAAGATGCATCACCTTGCGCTTACCTATATTAAACAAAATGTTTTGTGACATTGCAACAATTTAATCCAGTGACTCAGATCTCACTGTAATGTTTTCTCTTGGGGTACCGTTCCTGTTTGTACTTATGTTATCTGGAAGTCACCCGCAAGTATTGCTTATCATTGTACCTGTGAAGAAGTTCCAGCTGCACAATGAATGGCACCTGAAGAGGAGAGGTTCCACGCTGGGGTCAGCCCCTCCTTTGGCCAGCCCAGGACTCACACGGTTCCCCAGCTGTCCTGTGGGGTGGCATGGCAGTGGGGCAGGATCACCATGCGTGGCCCATGGAGCCACCTGCTCCTCAGACACAAAGGCAATGGGCCAAGCTAATCTGTCCCAACACTGCCAGTTGGGCAGTGCTGGTCTATTTAAAAAAAAAATCTTTGGCAACCACTTCTAGAAATAGTCCCATTCATCCTTCTTGCCTCAGAAACAATTAAGTTCAGCAAGCTGCTGCCAAAGCAAATTTTAACCCTGTTAATTCAAGAGCATGCAATTGTTTAAAACAAATTGGTATGTATATTACACTAAAATTTCTTCTTTTATGAAAAGTAGGACAATGTATTTCTCTTCTTTTATTGCCAAGACTTGCCTATTTATTCTTAATCAGCAAATACTTGTGCCGTATGTACCTCGAGTGTGGTCCTGTGAACTGAATGCCCAATAGCAGCTGGAAAGCATTAGCCAGTCCCTTAGAATATGTCTTCTGGCTTGGTTGCTTCCAAGAGAAATCCTGTTTGCATGCTCCAACTCTGTTCTGTCGTGTGAACCGAAGCAAGTCAGCAGGTGGAGATCCACAGGTTCATTTATGGTATGACTGTACAGATAAATAATCTGACTGGTTGGAGCGTTTTGACTCTGGACTCCTCCCAGCTGAGCATATAGGTATCTGAATGTACCTAGTAGGTATCTAATTGAGGTACCTTGTTTCTGGAAGCCAAATCTAAAACTTTGGGCCTTAGTTATTTGTTTAGACATTTACATAGAAACTGCTAAGCACCATTGCTTCCTACTGGCTTCAGTAGGATTTGAAAGCTAGGCTGCTATAGCTTAGGTGCCCCAAAACAGTGAGTAGCAAGAAAACCTTAGATCGACTGCTCTGAAAATTTTTAACTTCATGGTGTGATAGGATGGTAAAAAATGTTTCTTATATTGAAATTCATCTTGGGTGTTCTTTGTGAATTTTTATCGCTGTTCCGCACTGGATTATAGCACATGGAACTTTCTATAGGGAGCTAAAACAGTTGTTCTTGAAAAAAGGGTAGCTTTTTTCTCATCAGTTGTTGCACACAGGAAATATTAAATCAGTCAGTAAACCTCCTGCTATATCTCTACAGCTATCTTTCCAATGCAGGAAAAAAAAAAAAAACCAGTTGCACAAGCTAGTTCTGAATCAGTGGTGTGCACTCATACTAACTTTTCAAAGTCATTATTTCAGAGTAAAGTCAGCTTTACAGAGAGGATTAAGCACAAAGAAGAAAATAATTTTGTGTTCTATCCATTAATAAAAATCAGAAAATAAGCATGGCAAAATAATCATATGCCACTGCAGTGCAAGCCTGGAGGAGATTTTATAGCCACTACAGCTGTTATGTCTGGGATCTGATTATACTTTTAAAGATACCAACACATTCAAATTAATACTTCACATACATTCAATTAATACTTCACATACACTCCAATATTCTGAATGCCGTGTATAAGGATATCTTACTGCAGGACAGTGAAGAATAATGGAAGTATTCACTCATTCAGCATGAAATAATTACACATGAAGTATTAACTCAGCTTTTCCAATATCCTGTCATTGCATGTTCAGACATTACAAAGTGAGCATATCACACCTGCCATGATGAAATGGATAAGGAATGATCAGGAATGAGAAGCAGTTTTCATAAACACCTGTAGAAAGGGTAGCTCTGGTGAGGCATATATACTGTCTGTATAGCTCCATCCCTCTGACGAGCTCGGTGTCTGCCACTGCTGTTTTACAATGATTGAGGACCTGTGGATACATAGTCATGAGCATAGCTGTGCACGATGTGTGTCCCTACAAGGAATACAACATTCACGTGTCCTTCTCCACACATCTCTCTTGCTCACACATGTGATGACATTTGCTTCCACTTGTAATATACTGTTTGTATATTTGCCATGGTTTAACCTCGGCACGCACTGCTCTTTCCTCCTGATGACAAATCTGATAGCTGGAGTTAATAGATTTGTTGACATGAGCCCAGCCAGGTCTCTGTTATGTGTCAGACAGCGGTGCTTTAGCATGTTTCTGCCACTGTATTTTTGCAAAAATTGTCTTCTTGCAGAACATAGATTAATTCAAACAGCTCCCACCTATGACTAAAACTCCACCAGTTTGAAGAACTCTAAGGCTGCGAAGAAGGCATGTCAGTGCTCCTTCCCTGAGCATCCAGTGCTACAAACAGTGTTTGAGCAGATCGTCTAGCACACGCACCAGTTTTAAGCAAAACATTGTTCTGTGGAGCAGTTTGCCTCCCTCTTTCTAATATATATTTTATTATCTTCCTTTTCATATTTCCTAGTCAATGGAAAAGAGAAATCATCATTTACAACAACTGTATCCTGTGTGCCAGTATGGCATATATCCTGATAAGATGATAAGGCAGTTAACTCAATATAGCACATACTAAAAGAATCAGGCATCTAAAGAGAAGATCACCATCTATAACCGCAAGAGAGAGAAAAGTAAAGTGATACACAGAAGTGTAACAGGAAGAAAACAGCATTAAAAAAGGAAACAGCATAAGAGGGGAAATTCCTGTCAGTCAGCACTATTAGATGGTGAAATAGATACCCAGGCAGAGAAACATAAACCCATTGCTCAAAAAAATTTAAATTAAACTTTATACATCACTTCATTAAAAAAAAAAAAAAAAAGTACTTGGAAGTATAGACAGCACGACACAAATATCTATTATTATAATATTTAAATACACAGTTTTGATCACCTAGTGGCACATGAGTGAAGGGCTTGATGGAAGGCAGACCTTCAGGAGCAGAGCCAGAAGCACCACTGCTCTGCAGCTCCACTCCATGTCCTGCACCTCCCGCTGTGTCACTAGACTGGCTCATGCCCTGGAGAACCACCTTTATCATTAATAACTATTAACCTCAACCTCCTCCCCAGACCCCCCGATGTGGGCCACCACGGCACAAAACAAGCCAGCCTGTGACAACCATGCAGCACAGCTGGGATGTTGGCACCGCAGCAGAGCTCCCACCGGTCCTTGCCAGCCCTGCAAACCTGTAGTGCCCCTGTCCTGGGCTCTTCTGTCTCCTGGGAAGGCAAGGTACACGGGGCACACTGCTCACAGACACAAGAGGTTACTGTCCCCTCCCTCCAGCTCCCCCAAATACCTGACAAAACATCCTGAACTCCTGGTGAGCCAAACATCTCCTGACCAGGTGCCCCCACCGCAGCCAGTAATACCTTAGCCTGCTGCCTGGCTTTAACAGCTGTAGAGTAATTCCTCACACAGTTGCGTATCTGAGCACGTACAGATGAAGTCTACATGTATCAGCAGATACTAGATGCTGAATTTTTGCTACATTAAATAGCGTTGATCATTACAGATATTTGCAGCAGCAAGTAACTTCCAAGTTACAGCTGCCTTTAGTTGCAACGCCATATTAATAACATTTTGAGGCTCAGTTTAATACTATTCGCATTACAGTGTATCTGCATTGAGCCAGAAGGGATTTCAGGAGAATTGTCTGGGTCACTGAAATAAGAGGTTGTGTACCTCTCATGAGGCACAGCTTACAGCTTCACAAGAACACTGGGGAGGCAAAGGTCAGCCTCCGTCTTCTAAGGGACTAGAGGCAACATCCTCACAGGTGTATTTTTGTGTTGCCTCTTTCATTTCATTGTTTGCTGCATAATATATTTCTTATATAACAGCTGGAAAGTTAAACTTTCTACAACTATCTATGCCTACTGTCTCAGCCACCAAATTGTTCGCCCCTCTCCTCTCCTGCACTTTAATTGTATGTGTAATTGTATACATGCTTGAAAACTTCCTCAGGCTTTTGTTTAAACCGCTCAAAGCTGTAAAGCACTGCTTACACTTTACATAAAAGTTGATTTCAGGGCAGTTCCCTTTAATCTGTTCTTGGCTCTGAGAACTGATTAGGCCCCTAGCAAAGAACAGAAATACATTTCTCAGCTGTAAAACCATTGAAGAAACACGCCTTTGCTAAGGGAAAAATATAAAAATGTGTAACAAAGCATCCAGACTTGATATTTCTATGTATAAAGGCAATTGCCTTAAAGGCAGTTTCTATTATCACAGCTGCCAAAGCTGTTTATTCCCTTAGCTCCTCTGTGTGACTTTTCTCAAAGTCCTAGAGCAGACACCAGTTGATGTGTGCAGAGTAAGTATCGAAACAGTCTGTGCTGCAACTCCTGTACCTAAAATGCAAGAAGGAATACTTGCAGAGGGCTGAGGCCCTATAGCTTTTGCTTCAGCCTCAACTCTGGTTATGTTGCAATACCACAACCCCTCACGGCACAGTAACAAAGGCAGAGCAGTGCTAGATGCCTCCTGTACAAGTGAGAGCATTCCAGGAATGCTGGAGCTGCATTTGAACTTCCCTTATGAGGAACAATGAAACCGAGAGCAAGCAACTTCCCAGAAACCACAACTGTTCAAGACACCCTATGTAGAAATGACCACTTTTCAGCAAGTGCTACTGTCAATCACTGCAAGCCAGCCTAGAGGAAATCTAATTGTGATAACTGAGTATTTTTAGTGTCTGTAGAGGAAGTTAGTTCAGCTTTCTTGCT
This sequence comes from Pterocles gutturalis, assembly GCF_000699245.1. Classification (NCBI taxonomy): domain Eukaryota; kingdom Metazoa; phylum Chordata; class Aves; order Pterocliformes; family Pteroclidae; genus Pterocles; species Pterocles gutturalis. Next base: position 61,140 of record NW_010120415.1, read on the forward strand.
CTCTGGAGAAGGGATCATTACTATGCCATTTTAACATCAAGTCCTGGAGCACACATATAGATTGTGTATAGAAATGGGGTGATATTTTCCATTTTAACATAGGGCCAAATCAGCCCACCCATATTAACTTTCCATGACAGGATCTCTTAAAAAGGCCACACCATCCTTAAATTGTTTTGGACTTCATTTGGTGTTGTCACTGCAATTAGGTTTTGCAAAATTGGCATCTGGAGTGACAGCTTCTATTGTTACAGCATATGGCAATCAGAGAGCAGCTAGCAGCAGATGTGCTGTTTATTCACTTTTAGCTAGTTTTAGACTTAACGACATCATTCCAATCAAAGCAAGTGTTAGACGTATTTGACATCCCTCCCCCCCATCATGTTTAAGCTACTTCCATCAAATGTGAACACAGTAAGACTCGTTCAGAGCTGCGAAGTCATATCTAAGAACTAATGATGCAATTTACTGGAGGTCTGTATTCCAAAAAAAAAAAACCCATGTTTCCAACACATATTGTGTTCTTTCAGTAGACTACAAAGACCACCTATTACAATAAGCAAGCTTATTAAGCATGCAGCTCCTTAGTCTTGCAAGCTGTTGCCACAAGCAGCTGTTGCAAGAGGGTGAAAGGTTGAATTATCAACTTGGACAGCACAGCTCTTCATTCAGCTGAGTAACTATTTGAGCAATAGCTCCATTACTGTGGAGTATACCTTTGACTACAACACACAAGCAAAACATCAGTTGTTATTTCAGTGAAATGCTTCCCCACCCAGTAAGCAAGACACACCCAGAAATTAATTGTCAAAAATTTATTATTAAAGCTTCAATAGCAGCAAATACTTCCATAAAAATTATTGCATTATTAAACCAGTTCTGCAGACTGACCCAAGAGGCCTGCTGAAGTCTGTCCGCTTTGGAGTGTCTATATTTGTCTTAGTAACCCGTTCCTAGTACTCCATCAAATACTGACACTTTCTTCACTGTGTTTTGTAGACAGCACCAACAGTTCCTAGTTACAGTACTGTGTCCAGTCCTTCTGGAAAGTTTTGGCCCACTTTCCCTGACTTTCTGTCTGCCTTCAGAAACAGCTCCACTTGATCAGGCAACTTGCAATGCTTCTTTCAGTTCCATGGTATGTCAGCCTCTCCACAGCTGCAGCCTACTGAGGCTCACCAGTGAGGTGAGCTGTTCTCCTCTTTCTGCTCCATAAGAGCCCACTGCATGCCAGTCTGAGTGACTTTAATCCAGTCTCTTGACCAGGCTAATCCATGGAATCAGCAGCTTGTTGCACACGTCGGTGAACCCACGCCACGTTGAGAATGCAACAAAGGTTTCAACCTCCCCAGTGCACTGGGTCGCCATCACTCAGGTAGGGTGATTGTCGGCACCCAGTCATTGACATTTCGGCTCTCTTCACAAAATGAGTTCAGCTTTTCTAGAGCTGGGTCCTTCCAGCCATCTTCATTTGGGTTCTGTCAGAAAGAAGAGTTGCACACCATGAGTGCTGCCCACCACCTTAAGTCATCACAATATTTACAGAAGCATTAGCTTAGGAAGCAAGGCATTTTCAGATGGATTCTGCTCTGACAGACAAAGCAAGAAGCAGAGACATCACCCTTGTGGACAACAGAGGAAGTCCTCAGTCACGAGAAGCGTAGCCTACTACTACTACTCAGCTGACTTGCCCTACAGTGTGTGCCAAGCTCCCTTTCTTTGCCCAGAAGAGGATCTGGATACCAGCGGGAGATCTGTCTGCCCCTGAAAGCCTCCAAACCTCCCGTGCGGAGGCCGGCAGCGCAAACACAGCCCCGGAGGGCATCGCCCAGAGACACCCACCGTGATGAGGATGCAGTGGAGGTCCCGCGGCTCCCCAGACTCCTCGCTGGGCCCAGCCAGCTTGGCCACGTCGTTCACCCGCACAATGTCAATATCATTCTCACAGCAAAAGGCCTGGATTAGGGTGAAGTGGATCTGCAGGGCAATGTCCCCCTCGTCCTCCTCATCCGCGGCCAGCACGCAGAAAGCGACGTTGTCGGGATC
>NW_010120416.1:0-325 GCF_000699245.1 Pterocles gutturalis
GGCACCCCCAGACCTGCCCGTTCCCCAGAAGGGGTTCCCAGCCCAGCCTCCCAAAACTGGCTTGCAGCAAAAGGCAAACAGCTCAATTGTGCATTGCATAACCGGGGAAAAAGGCGTCCTCCGGAGCCCGGTGGCTGCCGGCCAACGTTTGGCATTAAAGCGGAGCGGAGGATACCAGGAGGGGAGCGAGGATTATGCGGGGAAGGGACGGGATCAAGTGAGCAGCAGCGAGGGCAGCCCGGCCGCTGCCTTGCACGGGGTCGTGCTCCCGATGGCCGCAGCCCAGAGGCTTCCAGCGTTTTTTGGCGATGCAAAGCGTGGCAGC
>NW_010120416.1:351-664 GCF_000699245.1 Pterocles gutturalis
AGCCCCGGGCACCTCCCAGCCGCACGGAGATGGGTCGGACCCAGGAGGCTGCTTTGACTCACGGGTGATAAGGGCCTCACCCAGGAGAGGGATTTATTTTTTTTTTTGTGTGTGTGTGTGCACTGGGCTGAGTTTGTGCAGGTTTAACTGGCTGGGCGATGGGGAAGGTGCTGGGCCCTTTCATTAGGGCCAGGCATGCGTGCAGGAATTGCAGATAACGTCTCAAGGAGGGTTGCAGGAGGGAACGGAGATCGTCACGGATAGCAGAGAGGTCCCTGGCTGCAGAAAGCCAGCTCTTTGCTTTCTCCCAGTT
>NW_010120417.1:0-23173 GCF_000699245.1 Pterocles gutturalis
AGGCGGTGCTGCTCCCGCCGAGGGAGCGCGGTGCCTCTCCGAGAGGCCGGGTGACGCTCCGTGGGGCCGAGGGCTCCGAGCGGCTGGCGCCGGGGGGGGGGGTCCGTGCTCTGTGCAACAATATTCAGCCCGTATAAATTTTCTCCTCTGCGCGTAATTATGGCGAAATAGTTACAATCCGGATAAGATCTTGTTGGCACTGGCTCTGCTGTGAGTTCAGTTAAATAGCCGAGAGGCCGTGCAGCACTTTTTGTCTTTTACCCATTTTGGTCGTTATTTCTTTTTATTTTAAGATTAAAACACATTGATCTTGTTAAAGACTAGCTCTCTTGCATTTGGTAATTCATAGATCTCTGGTTCGTTAGAATAGGGACTATAATACTCTTGTTTATTGCATATGTCAGGTAGAGATCTAACCGTGCCCCTTGGTCAGTAACAGCCAAGCCCAGGGTTGTCAGAGTTCCCAAGGCAATATCGTAACTTGGCTATTACCTTACAATAAGCTGCGCTTACATTAACCAAAATGTTAAATGCAGAAACAGATTCCACAACTTTTGCTAACTTGCATAGTCTCCTAGTACACAGTTTAGGAGGAGGGTGCAGAAATGAGTTGCTGAGCTGCTTTGGTGTTTGTGGGGGGGTTGTTTTGTTGTGTGGGGTTTTTTTCCAGCGGTTGTTCTAATTTGCACTTTCTGTTAAGAGCTCTAATAAACCAGTGAAGCAGCTCGAGATTTACCTAAATTAAGTACGCTAAATCGCAATAATTTCAGTTAAGGGTGACAGTATTTAAAAGCAGATTATAGCAAACATTAATTAAATCAGGGATAATGACAACATAATACAGGCCTACTTCTGTTCTTTATTTTGTCCGTGTAATCTCACAGAAGTTGGAAGGGCAGCATAAACATTCATGAGCGCAGGCTTGTCCTAGTGCTAATGACAGGTGCCATCACTCTAAATTAACCTCGTGGGACGACCTTACCTGCAGTAATTTCTGAACACTGTATTGAACCATGGATTACTGTTTCAAATTAATACTTGCGAAATATCTGGTGATTATTTACAAGTTGCGTATTTAACTCTACTGCCTGCTATCCAGGTCTGGGTTTCAGCCTGCCGCCTTGGCCTCCCCGCCTTGGAGTTGTCATCATGTGGAACTTTGCTTTTAGCTTTTCTGTCAGTTGTATCCCTACTGCCTTTCTCGCCATCACTGTGGTTGCATTCATACACAGTGAGAAACCCATTTCACTATGTCTTTTGATGTAGACCCTGTCTAGCTGTGGTTTATTTCTCTGCGATATCTCAATTTATCTTGGTTCCAACACCTAAAATAATTTTCATTTAGACCCAGGTCATTTATCTACCTTGAGCACTTATTCCTCTCCATTTCCTCCTTTCCTATTGATCCAAACACGTTGAGCTCTTTTGTGCTGTCTTTCCAGTGATTCTGGTTCTCCATCATGTCAAATTTACATTTATTTGTTCTCGCAAGCATAACTGCACTTGCAATATAATCTAATATTGTCTCTTATTTTATTGTCCTACTCTTTTTAGGCTGTCAGAAATGCCAGCCTTGATGCTCACCCTCATTTATCTCTCTAAAAAAGGCTTTTTGCCTTCTTGCCTCTCCTCTGTTTAAGGAAGAAGTTCAGTCAAATTGGCTATGACTCCTCATATGAATATCATCTCAAAAGTCACCTCTTCATCAGTATCTTTCTTCATGTAAGTCTTCACAGGACAGTGACAGATTACGTATACCATTTCCACTGTATTTCCTCAGTGCTTGCTTAAGTATCTCTAGCTTATTTTTGCTTTATTCATAATGAATGTAGTATAGGTAAAGACACAGCTTCTGCACAGCATCTGTGCCTTTGCTACAGCATGAGACTCTCCTCCTTTTCTGTTGGCTTGGGTAAGCAGAAATCCCTTCCTTGCTCTTGGGGCAGAGAAGGCTCCATCTTCTCATTCAACACTCAGCTGCCAGTTCTAACAATGCACCCAGGTAGGAACTTCTCAGAAGGAAAGAGAAGAAACCACATCAACTGAGTAAGACAAATACAACAATATAACAAAGCAGCATGTCTAATGCTCTGCAAGCCAGTCTGCAGCACTGGCTTCTCTTGTGGCTTTATGGCCAGGCTGGATCTGAAGGATGAGAAGCCAAATGATAAGCCAGGACCATGCAGAATGTTCCTTAAGGCTGACAAGCAACTCCCAAAGCCCACCTCTGGGAGCTCCCCGAGAAAGGATCAGAACATTGCTGTGCAATTGCATCACTGGTGCCAGAATCTGCAGCTGAATCTAACTTTTTACATGTGCTGACGCTAGAGCACATCTATTAAACTCTTCATAGGTCAGTTAAACTAGTGGAGATCTCCCTTTGTTTGTACTGTCCTCCAGCCTTAAAAAAAGGTAAGCAAGATCCAAGAAGAGAACTGATGAATGTATCCAGCACAGACAGAGGTAGGAGATCCTTACATCCACCTGCTGCCAAGAACATCTGCTCATAAATTAGAAACTTAGAATTCGAAATCAGAAACTACTTAGAAATTAGCAAATAAAGGTGATTGTTCCCCTAGTAGTATTAAAAATATATATACACATACACATGTACAAAATTCAATTTTAATGATGGTATAGAGTGTTAAATGTATTACACAATCTTCATTAGCATAAATTGCACATGCTTTCCAACTTTTAATTTCTCTTTTTGTTAGGCGATATGATTCTATGGCAGAATTTTCTCTCTTTAGCACCAGGTTGAGACAAATCTTGTCATGCTGTTGTGCCCTTTAGGAATACTGTCAAATTCAATCATTCAGGACTCATGAGTCTTGCACTAACATGACGAGATTGATTTGAAAACCATGGGACTGAAGTCCTTTTTTCTGTTTTTCATTTTCTATTTCCATACTTCAACCACTTTACAGGAAAGCTGAGATTGCCAGCTTTGCTCTCACATGCAAATGAGCACTTCCCAATGCTACGCAGCCCTAGAATAATGCACTCGGATGTGGCAATGACTGTCTCTGCCAGTATTTTCTGATTGGTTATATCTGAAATGTCAAGTTATTGTGGTGCCAGAAAATACACCAGAATATAGCAGCCTCTACAGCCTATTTAAAGGGAGTTAAAAATAGATACAAAAATGACCTCGGGCATAGATGCAGAGGAATTCTTGACCTTTTATAAAGTGGGTCTCATTCAAACAAAGTACGTTTTAATAAAATCAATAGAAGACATATACCTAAGAATAAGGAATGTAGGCTGTCCTACACAATGGAAAAGTTTGAAAAGGACTGATGAGTGAGCTGGTGAATTAGCTGTAGCAAAAAGTGGTCGTGCAAACCTTGATTTATAGACAGATGCAGATGTTAATGGTGGCAATTACCTGTATGTGCAAGTTGCTGAGGGTGATGAAGGCATGGTGTGCACAGTTCTGATGCTCACATTGCAAGATGGATACCAAAAAAAAAAAAAAAAAAAAAGAAGTGAGTATGGAGAAGAGCTACAGAATGATCTAAAGTCAGAGAAAATGCCATATAATTGAAGAATTAAAAATCTTAACCTATCCACTGCATCAAAACAATTGAAGGATGAGTTGATAACAGTGTATACGTATATGCACAGGAAAAAATATTGAATATAAGGGCCACTTGAACCCACCAGAGTGAAATAAGAAGTAATAGTGCCTAGTAGCTAGAATCAAGCAAATTAAAATAGTATAGTCTTCAGTACCTAGTTCAGTACCACTGACAATAAATAATCCTTGGAACAAACAGTTAAGAGCTGTGGCTGATTCCTTGGCTCTTGATATCTTCAGATTGAGACTCAATGCCTTCCTGGAAAACACAGGCTAGCCAAACATGGGCTGTGTTGCGTTTGAGTACAGCAGGCCCAGTTCAGGGTTAAATACAGTTGCCAGTAGTTTTCAGGAGACCAGACTGTGTATTCCCATAGTCCCTCTTTTCTAGACTTCATAAATAAACTTCTATACCTTAGAAACTCTCCAAAACCTCAATAAAGAATTCTTTTCCTCCTGCCACCCCAGATGTGGTTTTCCTTCTCCTTATGTGACTATCCTGTCCCACTTGCACAGCACTGTGGCCAGAAAAATATTGCTGGCAGGGAATGGGGAGATGACAGGACCCACTTGCTGAAACTGCTCAGCGTCTCTCAGAGGAGTTTCTTAAGTAGCATCCCTGGCCCTTGCCTTTATTTTCCCCCTAGGAGAGTGCACTTCATCCAGCTCAGCTCTCTACCCAAATCCAGTCCTTCCACGCTCAAATACTCCAGTCTGTCGAGGGCTCAGCTTGTCAAATATGGCTCAGCAAGTGACTGAGACTACGGCCAAAAGAGAGGGTCTGGGGTTGTGCTTCAGAGACTTTTTCAGCCTTTAGACAAAATTAAAATAGAAAAATCAAAGCTTTCCTCAGCAGCAACGATCCATTTAAACTCATTTAAGTGTTCTTATATTTGCTTCAGCTTTGGGATTGCTGACAGCCTAACAGGAATACTGGGCTTGCCCAAACTGGTACCTGTGTAACTAAGGGGAAAACTGGCATCTTATGGAAATTAGCTGAGTGCTTTCCCTGTCCCCATGTTGTATATTGTCTTTACTTGGAGCATCTGTTTGAATGTAGAGTTACAGTTGTCTTTGTTGTTCTCTGTGTTTTACCAACACACAAGTTTTTTCTCATGGTTAAATTAGAGATTCTGTTCTCCTAATAGATATGTAGATAACACTCTGCTTTTGCTCCACTACCTGACATAAGGCTGAATCTGGTAACCTCACTTATTGAATAATTGTGTTGTCACTGGGAATACTCACACATGTAAAATGAGCAGGACTTGGCCCTTTGGTCATATTTTTGTAATAAAAGATAAAATGAGATTTTTAGGAAACTGCAACTTACAACCATAATATTCATGAGGCTGCCAGGACTGCACTGTAAAAATTCATATTATTTAATTCTTCACTCTGACACTAAAGCATCATTTCATTTATATGCAAATAAGAATATACTCTACTGCTGTTTCTTCACTGAAGAAGCTGTTTGAATTATTCACATTTTATTAATAAAGCTTCATGAATAAGTATTTTTTCTACTTAATTGGTAGTGGCCAGGGGAGAGAATCTATTTATCAGACTTTGTTATTATGAGCTTCATAACAAAATATGAAGATTTATGGAGTACATAATTAGATGTTATGTGATTGTAATGGAAACATTGGTTTATCCAGATGAAATACTCTTTTCTGTATGCATTTCTCCTTGGTAGAAGTGCTTTCAGGAAAATGGACTAAACTCATCCCCATCGCTAAGTTCCAAGAACTGCCTGTGAAGGGAACAGAGCAATTTGATACCCTTTTTGATCATAGACACTAATTTTGAATAATGAAAAGATGCCTAAGGAAGATTATAAGGAATGCCAGGGAGAAGCACACAGGGAAAATGCTGTGTGTCCTCTGCGCAGAGGTGCTGGTCTGCAGACCTAGGATGCACTGCGTCTATGGCAGCACAGCGCGCAGCCTGGAACTGCCTGGCCTTTAAACCATCACTTAAGTGTCCGGCATTTGACATTCCCTTTGGGTACAGATCGTAGTCAGACTATTCCTGTGATGAACTCGGTTCTACCTGAGTTGTGAATGAGGCTGCCTATAGGGCTGAGCCCCAGCACTGAACCCTGGTTCGGGACAGACACGTCTGCAACCTCCTGACGGGCTTAGGCAGAACAGGGATGCCCTGATGCTCTGCTTAGCCAAAACATCAGGTTCTTCATGTGTGCAGCAGTGGGACTTCAGGGACCCTGGTATTTCCTTCAGCAAAATCAGAGCAAGCCATAGAGACTAAAGTGGCTAAAGGAGGTTTCTGTAAATTGCTTTGTCCAAGTTACGTCCGTATATTGCAGTCAAAATGGGCACTTTCTGAAATACTGGCACTGAAGTCTCCCTGTGGAGTTGAAGTATGAGACACAGAGAGCAACAGAGTCATGAGATCTCCAGTGCTACTGCACAATAGCACTGGGTGCCTATAGATGACCTAAAACAAGGAAAATTTAAGGGAAAAAGGTTGGATGTGAAATACTTGCTGAGCATCACAGATCAACCCACAGGGTTTTATAACTGTACGCTGTAATCCAAGCAGAGTTTTAATCTCACCCACAGTACCTCTGAAATTCACCACAGCAAAACTACTGTAAATTAGAAGTAGTCAAGTACATCTAGGCTACCTGGGCTTGTGTAGAGAGCTGAAGATGTTTTGTGGGAAAAGTTGGTGGCTTGTATTCTGACATTGTCAATTGGATGTGGACTGATTTTAATGTTTCTCTGGAAGCAAGACCATGGAGCTTGTCTTGTGGAAGTCTCTCAACGTCTCAGAATAATCAAGATTAAGAAGTTAGCCTGTAATTGTATACATGACTGTTCTTGAACTAATTTTTTGCATGTGAAATAAGGAGCTGCAAGCCGCTATACTGGATGTCATCCGACCAAGCACTTAAGCATGTGCATAACTCTATACACATGTGTAACCTTTTTGAAGGCACTGAACTGGGTTGTGTGCTGCTGTTAGCAGCATGTGCTAGATGGATAGACGTGTATGCGTTCAGAAGAGCGGCAGGGAGCATTCCTCAATAATAGCTTGCAGCTACTCTTTCAAAATAGACTCAAATTAGACTCAAATTCTAACCCCTAGGACATTTTATGAAGCTTTATTTACAAAAAAAAAAAAATTTAAAAAAAGAGTAAAAAAGAGCAGAAAAAAATTAAGTGCATGCTAATTTTGGTATGTTTGATCCCTCATGGCTGAAAATTGAAAACAAAATCAGCTTGTATATAATCTAGAATGTAAAGTTGTAGACTATTTGCAATCTCCTAGTAAGGCTAGAATTAAAAGTACAGATGGGTTCAGAAAATGTGCATACAGTATTCTTCAATTACATAGTTTCACCTGCTGGATTCAGTAAATACTGAATACTGGAGGCATGAGTTGTCACCTGCACATTGCATCATTTTCTGGGCCTGAGTGGAAGGGATAAGTTACTGATCCAAAAATTCATAAGCAGTTCCTTACTCTCTACTCCTGGTTGAGGACAGATGCTAGTTTTCACTACTGAAATGAATGGGAATTTTATTCCTAGCTCTGTAAAGGGAGGAAAACCAGGGATACTAACATGATTATCTGCCCCCCCCCCGGCCCCCCCGCCCCTTTTTTTTTTTAGGTGGTTACATACATTCATACCTGCCAGGGCCCTGGGGGCGCCGATGGGCCTGATCAGCCCCACCTGGGGCCTCTCCCCACCCTGCCCAGGACCCTATTTCAGCCCAGACTGGAGCCAGCAGCTTGTGCTTTGGTGGTGCTGTAGTAGTGCTGGTCTCTGGCTTCCCCACAGCTCTGCCTGGCTGTGGGACAGCCTGTGGGCTGACGTCCTGTCCCAGCTTTGGTCTATGCCTAGGGAGGCACCAGCTGGGTGGTACCTCTGCACCCCCTACCCCATCCCCGGCCAGCTGGGTGGGCTGAGCCCTGGCTGGTGAGGTGCTGCCCACCCTGGGGATCCTTCCCAGCACTGAGAGCTGCCAGCCTTTGGTGTGCCCTGACAAGAATGTTATTATAGTTGTTTTTTTCTCCACTATTTCTCTCTTCCCTTACAGAGATGTTCAGCAGAGACTCTGTGAAAGCCTTCCGTGCAGGTAGGTCTCAACCCATGGGTTTCCAGCCTGGCAGCTCTCTTTGCGTGTAACTATGTGCTCCTGGTTCAAGCTCCCAGGTTCTTCAGCAAATATAGAAGTGTAAATCAGGAACCGTATATCCCAGTCTAGGCAACTAAGTAACCTGATTCTTAGGCTCTCCCAGCCCAGCAGTAAATCAGGACAATTGCTCAGTTTGGGTTGTGATATATTTGCAGCTTGCTTCTGTTGCCACTTCAGTTTTTCCTTGGGGTGACAATACTAAAATCTGAGAAAAGCAATTGATTTCTTGCAATCAGATCATACTGAAAGTAGTTGCACCTCTAAGTCAGCTGTCTCTAATATTACTTCCTTTTCACTGAGAGGAGAGGATGATATGCCTTAGAAAGGTACTGTTTGAAGTGTGTACTGGTGCACTGCAGAGCTTGTTCTGTATTAAATTCCAAGGATTAATTCCCTTATGAGTAGTTTGCTGCAACTTGACCGATTCATTTATTTTTAAAGAAGGTTGTCTTTTTCCTTTTTTTTGCTCTCACTACAGCTAATGAAATGAAAAATAGCTTCATAGTTATGATATGAAAAACTACAATGAGCTGTCTTTCCTAATCACACAAAAAGGTGGTAACTTCTGTGAGCTGGTAGAGGAAAATGTTGATGTTTACTGTGGCTTCTGTCCCTTGCAACAGGCGTAGCTCTGTGTCAGGTAGAGCAGAAGGTCCTTATCAGGCTCTAGTACAGGGAGGACAGTGTCATGATGGTGAGGGAAGGCTGTTCTGGTTCTTCTCCTCTCTGCATGGGAAAGCATGCTGTGTTTCTAGACTACTGTCACCTCCAGCAATAAGTGGGAGCCATGCTTTCCTTGTTTTCAAGTTATGTGTTCGGGTGTATCAGACAAGCCCTTTCCAGACAGTGGAGGAATAGTTCCAAGTAGCACATATGGCTGCACCTGGTATAGGTGGGACAGTTGTTTAAAAACAAACTTTTCTGAGCGCTCAAATGCTGTAATTTTCTGATGTTCCTCTAAGCATAGAACCTAATCTAGAAAACTTTATTATGTCATATTGCCTTGCCTGTATCTGCTTGCCTGCTTTCTGCTGTAGTATGTTTTTGCTGGGTGGCATGTAGTACATTAGTTTTTTCAAAAGCCCTCCCACACAATGCCATTTTGGAGTTTATGGATCTCTTTCAAATCCTCTATGAGGAAATATTTTATTGCTGTAATTTGCTGTGGGCACACTCCAAGTAGAAGGTTTGGCTTCACACGAGATTTCCAGGGCAGAATTTTGATTACTATGTTCTGATTTTTATTTTTGCTCTTCACTCTGTGGTGTGCAAACCACAGGACCATATGGAACAACTACGGAAGTGTGTGAGCTGATTATGCAACTGCTTCCTATTATAGCTACAAAATATGGAAATGATGAGTTAAATGGATACAAAATAATGTCACTGTTCAAGAATGTAGCAAGCCCCAAACACTTACTGAGAAAACTGAAATATCATTATCCAACAGGCATTTCTAAACTATCTAATGTTAAGAAGACAACTGAAAATGAATTTAATTCACAAGTAGCACAGGGAGGTACTCTGGTTCTTTTGCCTAACTGGAAATAGACTTGCTAATAGTATTTCTGAAAGGGGGATGAGGGAGGCAATGGTGGCTCTTCATACTTTGTCGATAGTGTCGCAAGTTAGAGCTAACATAACAAATATGTACTCTCTGTGTAGATTAGGATGACTGTTGAGGAAAAACTTTTTAATCACTTAAGGATTGTTAGATTTACCCTTGAAGACAAGAACATATGTATTTTCCAGAGTAGTCAGCCAAGTTATTGATTAGCACCGTATGAAAGTAACCTGTCCTCATTTTAATATCACTGTAATACTAAAAACCACACCTCCCAAGTGTTGGGACAGCCTCCCTGAATTAAGACCCTCACTCACCAACCATGTGTAGTAAATTTAAAGAACACTTTTTAAATCAAAGTGAGAAAAGAACTAACCAGCTGCAGTTAAGATGAGATAAAACCTAACCAATTATTGTTAGAAGGATGTGTCAAAGCAGATGGAACTAACTTTTTGAACTGTATAAATACACAATGTCATTGAATCTGGGTGTGCTAGCTTTGTGAACTGACCACCTAACACCCAACACTGTGTAATATAAAAATAAAAACAGTATCTCAGCTCTGTGTGTGTATTGGCTTATTGCATATGGAGCGATGAACTCTGTGAGACAACATTAGGAGTTGTCAGCTACGTAATGGCTGGCACATGTGTTCTACAAACATGGGGTGTTACAGTGCTACTGGTTCTAGTACTAAGGTGGTAGTAAACTGACATTTGTGCAAGTTCATGGCACTCTTTAGATGTTGCTCACTGTCATGGCAATCTTTTATTCTCTCTCATCCCTCTGTTAACTGGAATTTGTAACAAAATAAAAGGGGTCACTCAAAAACAGGTATTATCATATGAAGTTTGAAAACAAATGGGAAAGCAGTAGGATTGGATGGAAAGATTGAGAAAAGTTGGGGTTTGTAGGAGAGCAGAAGCAGCTTAGGAGTAGTTTTATAAGCAGTGCTGGTATAAACCTAACAAAGGATAGACTAGAGAATGGTGCTAATTGGGGGGAAAAACTCACAGGAAACTTACAATTTGGAGTTGCTGAGGAAAGCTGAGAAGTCTTCATGTTTGTCCTAGTTACAAGGCTCTTTAAGCTGCTGTGGAAGCACACAACTTAGCAGGGTGTCTTTCTGCAGAGGTTTAGGAGTAAGAGAAAAGAAATAAGGCAACTGCAATGCCCCCCTCTTCTGTGAACACTGTCTTTTGTGCCAGAAGAAAGGCTGAGAGGTTATTCCATCATGATTACTATTATATTCAGTATTCTTGTAGCCACAGGCTTTGTGTCCTAACCATTCCCTCTCAACTCTGAAAACTCAATTTTATCTATTTTTATCCAAAATACATCCTTTGGACACAGCAGTATTCTGTGTCATAGATGGCCTGTTTATCCCAGGGTGCTCTTGCACAGCACTGATGAATGGGACCTTATTCTCCACTGACTTTATCTGCATCTGTGTATATGTATAATACAAACAAAGCTGCATTTGGTACTTGTGCAGCTGTGATGAAAGTTACTTCCTAAGGAGAGGTGGAAGGGAAAGTCAAGCCTTTAGATGAAAAGGTAGTCTGGAGAAAATCCATAGAGGAAAACCAGACACATTTTGAACAGATCCTGAAATCAATGAAGAGCTGGTAGGGATAGCTGAAGATGAAAATGGTCACTTTTAAATTAAAATTTGCCTTAAGTGGATTAATTTTAATATTCCTATTATATTGAGAACCATTAAGGTCAAAATACAAGCATTTTGAATTAGGAAAGCAAATAGCTTCAATGATAACTTTAATCAGATTTCTTAATGGGAGATTTCAGTCAGGATGAAATTATGGCAGAAAATAGATGGCTAAAGCAATAAGAGCAGTAATACACAGCCACAGGACATGCAGGGAGAGGAAGAAAGCCAGGGCTAAGGATGAAGTCAGCATCACAGGCAAGAGAAACAGCCATTAGGGCAGAATGGAGCAAAGCAAAAGCAAACAAGCAATGCATGTATGTGTGAGAGGCAGGGCCAAATTCTGCCTGAGCTTACAACAGTACAACTTCATTGGCTGAATCCTCTTAACACAATATCACTTTCAACATGAGCTAACAACATACATGCGGGCTTTTATTTAAATCAATGAACAGGGCTAAATTTTCCACTCTTATGCTGTTTCTAGGCAATTGTAACTTCACTGTTCCACTGCTGGTACTATTCTGTTCCTTTAGATACTGCTGAATTTCTTCTGTGTGTCTTCTATGAGTAAACATTTACCTGTTTCATGTCTGCATTCTGCTTTAGCAAGATTAAATTCTTGAAAAAAAAGATCATTTTAGGAAAGCATGATACTGTACACTATTGCATGAACAGCATACCATTTTATGTGCACTTTAAAGCAATAAATTCTGTGTATGCTCTACCCATCACTGCTAACTGAAAATATTTAGGTCTTTTTACAGTGTTAGTATTCAGGTTTTCCATATTTTGGCATCAGTGATGTAAAAAGGAGTGATGAAGAGGAGAATCGGCTCCCAGAATCAACAAGCAGGAAAACTGACTTTGCTTGAAACATTTTTCTTATAATATCTTTTATAATTGTAGCACTTATTTTTTGAAGTTGTCACTGACATAAGAACCATGATTTTAATCTAACATGTGGTTTTGCATACAAGTAAAACTGCCCACTTATCTGCTATTACAGTTTAGGCATGTGTGTATGCACACCAGGCTTTACCACTCTAAAACCAGAAGAAACTACAGGCATTTATGTTTTTAAACTCTAGTGCTTTTATTCTTGTTACTTGGCAGAAAACCCCTAATATGATTTTTGTGAACAGCCCAACAAAACCAGCAAGCCCTCCTAAATCCACCCTTCCCACAATAAAATGATTGTTGTGGTTGCAGTCTTTGCCCTCATTCATGACCCCCAGGAAAATTTGCCTCTTAACTTCTACAGTTCAAAATAAAAATTAAAAAATGGTAGGTCTCTAAAAGCTGCCAACTCCTGCCTCCAAAGCTCCATTCTTTAGCTGCTCTTATTTATGTATGTTTTCTCTTAGTTCATCATTATAGACAAGACTGTATTTACTCCTTGTGTACATCAGTGTGACGAGTTAGAATTAACTACTCAGTTCACTGATCAGTGAAGAACTACAGTGGTACTGTCTGGTGTTTTCCATGTGCCTACCACAATTTTGGTTCTGAAGGGCTACCAACACAAGAACAGAGAACCACAGTTCATAAGAAGCGATCCATATGCCCATACAGAAGAAGAAAGCAATACATTCAAAGAAAACTGCCGTGCCCTGCACAGTAGCGTCCCTGGCAAGCTGTGCCAGGGTCCTGAGGGCTGCAGGAAGGAGTGCAGAGCCCCCAGCAGACAGGAGCGCTGGGGCCCCCAGACCAAAGCAGTCTGTCAGAGAGAAATTTTATGCTGAAAGGAAACTAATACATATATCACTTAAGGCATCTAGCTTAAAATATTAAAAAGGAGGACAGAAGTGTGGAAAGGGGGGGTTCTTTTAGAAAATTGCCTGTGGACTGTATTTTACTGTTCTGAAGCTGTTCCCTCAAGCTATTTTACACAATACCCAGTCTTCTCAAGTTTCAGAAGTACTAATGACACAATAGATGCAGAATCACAGAAAGCTCCTGAACTCATCTCATGCTCCCTTCCACTGCCTTGAAGTCCTTTTTCCATACAGTGTTTCAGAACTACAGATCATTGCAAAGGGGCAAAAATCCCTCTACAGTGTTAACTGTTACCTTCTTTGAAAGGAATTTATTTTAAACCAGATGTATTTGATGAAATATTTTGCCTCTTTTTCCTGAGAACCGGTAGATTAAGCTAGAAGCTTGGTTTAGTGCAATAATTACAGTAATAAAATGCAGCTTTGTCTTTTGTGTTTAGTATCGGGTTTTTTTTCCGCTCTTTTCCAATATTTCTATAGATATTTCTTGTGGGTTTTGATGTTTAAAATAAGTTACTTGAAATATCATGGATATTGAATAGAAATTTGATAAGTAGCAAGCCACTCTCCCCCATTTAATATGAGGATAGTGCTTTTTTTAATCCTTTCCAAGCATATGGTTAACAGTTCTTCATATAATGTCAATATATAACATAAAAATACCATTTTATGCAAATTTCAACTATATATGATTTCAAATACATGCTATCTACTGTCTAGCTATATAAATCATCATAGTAAAGATGGCTTGGTTTTATGACAGCAGCAAATAACATTGCCAAGCTTTCCACTATTAAAACTAGCAAAAATGTAAATAATGCAAAAATATAACTGAAATTTAAAAACAAATTCCGCACCTGCAAAATCTCAATGCCTTTATCTACAAGACTGTTCTGAATTAATTAGAAATTACTGAAACAAAGTTGAAGCAAAGCCATGTTCTGCTGAAATTTCACTATAATCAGAATACTGGAGATAGCACCTTTGCCCAAGGTTTTGATGGAAAGTCTCAAAACAATTGGATATTTTAAAAGGAAAGCAGTCTGAGGTATTGGAATTTTAGCAGGATGAAAACTGTTTTTCAACCTGCTCTTGGTATAAATGCACTTTTTATTCCTTCATTCCATTGTTTTAATTCCTGTGTCATGTTAATGGTGATCATGGTGTTTCACTAGCTTTTACTTATCTGTCCTCTGTCAGCAATGAAAGCTGTCCTCTTGGTCTGGAGAACAGACCTGATTCTGTCCTACTCCATCACGTCATCTCAAATGGTCTGCAACAGAAATATGGCCGTTTTAACAAATTAAAGCACAATGTTATTAAAGTAAATTTCTCAAGCAAATCTGTACCAAATTACCCCAGTGTAAAGACAAAGCCATCCAAACTGTGTAGTACTAGTATCATATATCTTAAAATCTTACACTGCTCCTACTGTGATGATAATGCTTGTGGGCTTCCCAGAAATCAACAAAGGAATCAATGGTTACAACACTTAAAAATAAAGCTGTGCCTTACTACCAGCGAAGTGGGGTGGCAGTTACCGGGAAATTAGTCTGAGTCCTTGAAACTCCTTGTACTTCAGTGACACATTGTACAACGGTTTAATTGGCAGGGAAGGAATAAGGGTTGAAACACTTATTTTGGGCTGGACATGCAGCAGTGGTGGTCTCAAAGGGGCAGTTTTGCTGCTGTCATGTTCCCTAAGATAATTGCTGTAGATTTGTTTTTGCTCTTAGAGCTATATGTACTAGTACATGTGTGTGCTTATATTACTAGGTTTGTGATGCATGTTGATCTGTATTTAGTGCTGGAGGCATGTTTCATGTTCTCAGTGTCAGATAGGAAGGACCAGGTGACACCCAAGCTGTATTTTCAACCCTTGAAATACACACTCCATGAGCTCATGACAAAGCAGAAAGTCTCTGTGAAAGCCCACTGTGTGTTTCCTTTGGTCTTTGTGCAACAGATGACAAGAAGCAATAGTAATGATCCTGTCTTAAAAGCTTGGAATGCATTTGGGGAAATACAAATTTACAATAAATGTGTTCTAAAATTGCATGAACACTGGGCTTATGTCTTAAAACTTTGCCTTTCTCTTGCTCACGCTCCATTTTTTTAAATTACTATTATTTCTAATGAGTACTGTGAGTTTATCTAAGTTAATTCTAAAGTTCTGTAAATCTATACTCTGTACATTGTGTGCTGGTGATTAAGATTCTTCCTCATATGTTACGTAGTAGCTGGGAGCAATAGCTTAGCAGTGACTTTTTTTTTTTTTTTTTTTTTTTGAGGAGATTTACCCTAACACTTTGTTTTCCCTGGTACTCCTGCTGTTGCCACTTCTATTGCCCAAGGAAATGCTTCTGCCTCAAATCCCTCTGCTCCCAAAGTTTATGCACAGCCTGTGAATATAGGCCAAAGGTCACACTTGGGAAAAAGAAAAAAAGGGTGGAGGGAAAAGTTACAGGTCTCAAAAAGGGGGTGACTTGGTGAAATTTAATGGCTTTTTGCATGCAGGATCTGATGTTGGAGATTCTTATGGGCTCCCTGGTCTTACAGCTGTGGCTCTGTAGAGGCTAAAGCCAAGAGGAAAACAAGAGCTAAACCAAGGTGACAGGAGATAGCTAAATATATCAGGAGAATGTTCCCTAATTAAAATATATTAGGTAAAAATGTATGCAAAAATAAATCTATCAGCAACTTCTCAAGAACCAAAACAACACTTCCTCGTCACAAAGAAATGATTTATTTTCACCCTGGGTATTTTGTAGCCAGCTTATGAACACCAAATGTTGAAGTAATTTGCCTAGATGTTGCAATTCTAGCTTGTCTTACAGGAAAATAAGATGCTTAAATGAGTATGAAGAAGTAATGAATGCTAATAAACACTTGAAACCCACACTTTCTAAAGTTTTAGTGATGCTGCAGCAACAGTTTAGGTAAGTGGATCTTATTAATTTTTTGTAGGTTGGTATGATTTGCAAAAGCATTCTGTTAAGGTACAAGTTTTTAACCTTTAGTTTCTCTAACAGTAAATTAAACAGTTTTAAACGCTACACAAAATCCACTCCTGCAGTTCAGCATGATTAGAATGTGAAAAAATGACATTTTCCACTCTTAAATATTGATTTGACCTTTTGGCTCTCCTTGTAAATGTGATCCAAATATCACGATGTCACTACAAATACTTTGCTTGCTTATAGTGGGTATTTGGTTGGGTTCCTTTGCATGAATTAAACATTTGGACAAGAGCGCACAGCTCTCTGGTAGCCTAGGGGAATGCAGTGATTTGGTTGGGGGGGGGGGGGGGTCCCCCACCGGTTTTTTGTTTGGGGGGGGGGGGTCTCCCAACTCTCAGGTTATTTTCCTGAGCCATACAGTCATTTGCACTCTTTCTATATAAGGTTTAATTATTCCATACCATTTCAAATGCTTTTAACATGAAAGAGCTGAGACACGCCTGGCCCACAAAACAATTGGAGATTTCACTCAGAAGGTGGGAGATGTGGATTGAAATCCCTTCATAAAAAGGGAAGGGATCCTGAGTGACTGCTGTAACTATAATGCTGTTTGAAAAAATTAGAAGGAAGAACCCTACTATACTTTGTAGTGATTTGCTAGATTCTGTAAGTTCCAAAGTCTTCCCCAGAATTACACAGGAAGCCAAGGCTTCCAACGTTCTACAGGACATTCCAGTAGAAAACACGCTGCGTTCCAGCGGGAGACACATGAAACTGTCAGAGCATTATGGCATCCTGAGTTCTTCTGCAGATACAGCCTCAGTCCACTGACCATTCCATCTTGTCTTTATGTATTTGAATATATATGTCCTCTTCTGAATATCTTACAAAAAATTAACCAATAAGTCTACATGGTTTGAATTAATACGTGAAAAGGCAGATGAGTCAATAGCTGGACTAAATATGCAAATTACAAAGTTTCCTTTATGGCTTTATATGAGAAGATGTTTTAAAAACTTTATCAACGTCAATGTGTCAGCCTGGATTTCTCTGTGAAATCTTGAAACTGCTCTTTCATCTATGTTGTAAACACATCAACAAGTATGTAGAATGTCTTGACTTTGAAATGCTGTCACCTACTTTCTGTATCGTTGTCAGTAGTCAGCTTGTTATAGAAGTGTTTCATATCTAACTCTGTTTCTTTTGGTAGTGTGTCGACATACTGCATTTTTCAGCGGTGTTCCTTGCTGCCTCTTCCATTTTTATCAAAAATTCTGTGTGACAGAAGTTTTTTTTTCTCTTTCTTTGCAACATGTTGATAGCTGAGGTTCTCTACTGTCACCAAAGCAGTTGTGCTACTTTGAGGATAAACTGAGTCTGTGTAAACCATCTTCAGCATTTTGTGCCAAAGTGCAGTGGTATTTTGAACTCAAATGTTTTTGTGATGGTGAGAAGTCCCCAAGCTTCAGTCATTGCCTTTAATTCTTAGTTTGGAAGTTTCCCAGAACATGTTCGATCTAAATCAATGCCTATTCCTGACATGCTCTGCAATGTGGAGTCCACAGTTTGCTTGGAACAAACACATCTGGTGATGGACAATTTCTTAAATGCGAGTGTACTCAGGCTTTCTATTCTGCTGCTTCTTTTGTAACTTTCTGCTTTGTTTTGGTTTGGGTGTTGTTTCCAGAGGATAACATGTCAGGAGCAGGTACAGTTGCCTCAAGTGCCCCAACTGGAAGCTGAACATCTGTACAAGTTACTGCACTGCAGAATGTAAGACACTCGCTCTTTATAAGTTCTGAATTTTACTTGTTTCACAAGGATTTTCAGTACAAAAAATACAACATTGCTGAAGTTTACAGAGGTACGAATTTGGTTAAATTGGAAGAAATATTATCTTCAAATACTTTCAAGACTTGTGCAATAGCATTGCATAGATTTGTACAATTAAGGTCAGTGAACCCAAGAACTACGATGAAGTACTCAACATTAAATAGATACTTTAATATTGTATAATACTTGTATCATTCTTGTGTGTACTATAACATCAAAGGCCCACATCATGTTAAGTTCCTAAATCAATATGGTCCAAGTGCGGTAAAACACATTTTCCTGGTATCTGACATGGAGTCAGGAGGGTTGGTTTATGTCCCTTCCATCATCCGCAAGGATACGTACTACTTCTGCTCTTGTACTTCCTCCTGTTTATTACCTGCACTGCAATAATATCCTAAAGCTCTACTCAGGACTAGGCTGCACTTTGTTAGCTGTGTACCAGACACAGTTTTGCATTTAAACTTTTTATGATGCAATCAATAAATACTACTACATTGCCAAGCATCAAATTATTGAACTTAAAATTGTAAGGCTTGAGGCAATGTTCTTTATGATCATAAAAGTTAAAATAGGTAAGTATGGGGGAAAATACAAACTTTGAGGAATGTATGCTTTTTACTTTAATACAAGGAGAATAAATTTCGTTTCTGAAGAAGGATCACTGCATGAACTCTTTTCCCCTCTATCAGTATAGATCACATTCGTGATAACTAACATATCATAAAGAAATATCTTCTAGTTACAGTATGTTTCAAAACCAGGTTGACATGAACCAGAGATCAAACAAAATCTGTATACATGGACCTACTTTGAAAAAGCTAAGGATCTGTAGGGTGTTCAGATCATATAGTCTGCAGAAATTTAATTGGCATATTGTTGCTGTTTAACTTAAAATGCACAGCATAGCTACAGTACAGAAGATTAGAAATAACTGAGTAAGCAGGCTGTCATCCTAGGAAAGACAGTTTAAAATTATCAAAATTATCTCTAGAATATGTATGTGTCTTAGCCCTGACTACATCAAGCCATTAATCCTACTGGCTGGACCCCATTCACCTCATGTGTAGATCACACTGCTTCTTTAAACGCAGTTTACGTGCTGAGTTGCTTTATTCCACCGTAATTAACATAAGTTTAGTAATTAGGATGGGACCAGGGGAGGAAGAAAGGAAGTGATGAGGCTGAGCTTTTCTAAAAATCTTTGGATGATCATTTCAAAGAGGGCAGTAGGTAAAATATTTGCTTTTTTTGCCTTTTTTTGTTTGTTTGTTTTTTTGTTTGTTTGTTTTTTTGTTTTGTTCCCTAAAGAAAATGGAGTGGACACAAACCCAAGAAAATAAATTTGCTCAAGGAAGAATCAGACATATAGATGTCAAGCAGCCATAGTGTCAAACAAAGAATCAAGGTCTCCTTATCTCTCATCTGCTCCTCAAACCATTGTCCGCCAAAATAAAAAACATTTCAACAGACAAACTCTCTTGGTGAAAAAAAAATGCTATGTGTAAAACAAAATATATTCTAAAAACTCATATCGGACCCCATTTTGAAAACTCACAGATTTTCCTTTATTAAGAAGTCATATTAAGATTTCTGTATAGGCAGCTTTTCCAAGATGAGAAACATCCCTTTTCCTGAGAATTACATTTCCTGATTAATTCTATGGACCTTTTCTTTCCATAATGTATTTTCTTGCTAGTTTAATGAGCAGTAGCAAGTTAGCAGGCTTTCCCTTACAGTCCTAACTCAAAGTCAGCTGGTCTGCAAGTATTACTCTATTATTTGTAGAACTGAGGATTTGGAAGATGAGCACTTTGGGTGTATATGTATTCAGCGATTCATAGAGGTACATGAAGAATACTATGAGTAATTTTTTTTTTAAATTGCCAAAACTGTACACAAAAATGAAATTCATAAACAGTGGCTATTACTTCAAAATATAGGCAGAAAAAGACTTTATTTTCTCCAGGGAACCAGTTTGATGAAATTATAAATAGGCTCACACTGCAACAAGAAAACATTATCACTTAAGTTCCCTGTTTCTGCACAAAGCTCACTGCAGAATGGGGCTATTCATAACATTTTTCTTTATTAGAACTGTTTGTATTTTTTACAAATGAGAAAATTATTCTAGCAAAAATATGTAGAATTTTATAATATGCTTATCTAATAAAAAGAAGGAAATCTACAAATGTATGCCTTTTCAGGGGTTTCTGAATAATTTTTCTCCATTATAGAATTACAGTTTCCAATCCAAAGCAAGAAATTGTGCTGACAGGAAATGTCATCAAAGTGAATGAACTCTCCAGAGGATCTGGAGTCCAGATGTCATTCATTGTATAGTAGTAAATATCATTGATTAATAATAATTCAGATAAAAAGCTAATTAAATATGAGCATTTTGGTTTATACTTTTGGTGAGATCTGACTTCAACAAAATACTTCTAGTTTAAAAAACATCCGTTCCCTTCCTCCCTTTAAAAAAGTACTTGTTGGAACTGACAAGATGAAAATAGCCAAGTTATTTACCAAAACAGTGGCTGCAGATACAGCTTTCAGGTTTATTTGTAATTTATTCAAAAGCAGACTCCATGGATACTGTATCAACGGGACATTCTTTATGTTTCACTTTTAAGGGAAGCAGCAATGACTTGCTTCTTAGGAGGCACACTCCGAAGGAGCAAATATCACCATGGCATTAATCTGATTTTCTTTCCTTCTGGATATGTCTCAGTTTATCAACTGAGCCTATGACTTAAATATACAAAAAGTATCAGCTATGTGAATTGTAAAATCTATACTCAATTATATATCTCCTTTATCTATGTGCAAAATTGCTAATGTCTCTAAATAGTATGTGACATCAAATAATGTGTTTGTGCATGATGAGATTTGTTCAGGATGGAGTTGTGAATGTGAAATGTACTTACTTTGTTAATTTGAAGTAAGATGCTAATACTATATATAATGAAAACTGTCCTTGGTGGTTAGTCTGCATTTGAGGGTTTCAGTGGAAGGAGTTCATCTCTTAAAGAAAAAAGTATGGGTAAGAAACTTAAAAAGGAAAAAAAAAGGCAAAAAAGTACAGAAAATAATGCTTTCTCCCCCTCACCATTAAAAAAAAAAAAGTGTTAAATATATTTTATTTTAGCCACATAAAAACTAAAAGTTCCTGGGGAAGCATATGTTAGGGGCACAGCAAGAGCAGGCTGCTTGCTGCAGCCCTGGGGAGCAGTGCCTTTATCAGGTCTGGGAGATCCCCTCCGGCGGACATGCAGAGCAGTATTGCCAAGTCCCACTGGGAGCTGCGTTTAGCTCTCTAAAGACCCAATCTTGCAAACACTTATGCACATGAGTAATTTCAGCTGCCACAAATCAAGTGATTCACCTGTTTTAAGTTTCTGCAAGGGTGGTGCAACATCAGGCATTTGTAAATGCTAGTTAACAGGATAAAATGGAAGAAACTGCCCTGTTCTTTTCCTCATTTAAGCAACTTAGTTTTTCTTGTATTTTTATGTCACAATTTTGACTGGAAAAGGTTTCAGCTGCAAATACTTTTTGTTAATTCTTGAATTTTACAATTTCTTTAATAAATGAATCATTGCAGCTATCTCAAGCATATGGTGAAAATAACACAGCTCAGGGGTCATCTGTGATTTTAAGACCTTCTAATACTTCATAGTGATCTCTGTTACAAGGTAGGGCACCTTCAGAGGCCAATGGTTTTGTCACATCTCTGAAGTTGCGGGTAAGCCAAACAAAGGAAACTGAGAGAAAACACTGATGACTGTAAACCCATTTATGTCTTTATACTTTTTCTGTATTTAATCTGTTTGTAGGTGATTTTTTAATTTTGTAAGTTCTGGAGAAAGCTGAATCTTCTAACAGCTTTGTATTTACTAAGTATGAGTATTATTCTGTTATCATATGGATCACTGATCAGTGTCTGTTTTTTGTGATTTTCTAGTTGCATTGCTCCACAACATGAAGGTTTATGACTTAGTATGTGATCTCCAAGAGCTGGAAAGACTCAAAACATATGGCAGATCAGATGTTAGGCTTGGGGAAAATCAAAAATTAAACTGTCTCAGGGCAGTTGAGAGACTGCTTTGCTATATATTTTATGTGATTTGTGTGTGTGTTGAGGGAGATGTCACCTAGGGAAGGGAATCGAAGAAAAAATAGCTTTAAAAAATGAACTGTTTGTATTATCGCTTTAAACTTTAAAGTCTGGTCAGCTAAAAGCAGATGTTGTGAACTAAGATGGAAACTTGCCTGAGGCTGGAATGCAAGGCGGCATGCTCTAATAGTTGCAGTAAAAATGCTTTCTGGTTTCAGAATTTATTACAAGCACAAAATGAATGCTTATTGTATGCTTATAAGCACAAACATTTCCTCACTTTTATTCAAATTACTGACTAATATTGGTGGCTTCAGAAATTAATTTCAAACAATGGGTTCATTAGCAATCCTGATTGCATTCTAAGCTCTTTATCATAAAGTCTTTTGTTATTCTGTGCTGGCCAATATTTTGTCATGTTGGAAGGAGGGATGAAGTGCTTCTTACCCATGGCTCTCTGCCCAGAAATTAGATAGGGAGGAGGACTAAAGCCTCTAAACATGTGGTGTAAATTTTGGAATATTGTATTATGACACAGTTCTGATGCAAGTCTTTTTAAGGTAAGAATAATAAAGAGCTCATATACACAGAACTGTAAAAATGAGCATAACCTTTACTGTACGCTTTTAATTGACCTGGGCTTGCACAGTTTGAGAGAATACACTTACACTATGTAGACATACAATGTCTAAGAATTTGAAAAGGAAAGTTAAAAATTAATATTTTCAAGAAATAAAAAAGTTGATTAAATAAAAATTATTTATGTTAAAATCAATCAATATTTGAGAAAATCTTCTGTCTCCTTTTCATCTATTTATGTATGAGGAAATACATATTTACAGTAGCTGCCTCTGGTATTTGCTGAATGGCATGAAGCTTTGAACCAGCTTAAAATTTAGTCTTTCTGAGACAGTTCTGCAATTTATTTTAACTTTACTAGTTCAAAAGCTGTGCTCTAACAGCAAGGCCAGAATTACAAGTTGCAGTACTTCTGTGGAAAAAAAAATAAAATAGCAACCTACTTTGCATTTTACAAGTATTTTATGTGATATTGTTTCAATTCATACAGATTGTTCAAGGCAGATTTGTTGCTCTAGTTCAGCAGCAGCAAGAAAAAATATATATGAATGATTACCTGAAATCCACTAGAAAATATTTTAAAGATCAATACTTGCAGTATATTTATTTCTTCCCGTAGGAATCCTTTTGACAGCGGATTCACATGGCGCAGGGGTCGGCTGCCTTTTCTAATTTATACCAGGCTAAAAGTGAGTAACGGCTTTGCAACAGAGATAAATCCAGGTTTGGGCGAGCTCTACATCTGGCACCAGGGGAGTCCCTCCACATTCCTTTTTCACTGTTTCAAGGAGAATTCACCCCTTCGTTTCCCGCTGGTTTCACGATTTGTGAGTGTGGGGGACTGGCCCGCTCTCAGCTCCGAGCAGCGCCTGAGGAGCGAAGGCATCCCTGGCGGAGCGGGCCCGGCGCCCCCAGCCCGCC
>NW_010120418.1:0-24507 GCF_000699245.1 Pterocles gutturalis
TGCTCACCACCCAATGACCAAGGCTCGGCCTGTGCCCAGCTAGCGCAGTTGGTAGAGCATGAGACTCTTAATCAGCTATAAACATCAGGATGTTATCAGCCTTCCTGTCAGCACAAATCAAAAACATAGCCTCTTATTAGCTGCTAGATGATCTTTCGAGGTCCCTTCCAATCTCTAACATTCTGTGATTCTGTGTGATTCTGAATGGGCTCAGTTCTAATGGATAGATCTGAGATTACTTCTGCGTCTTTTCTGATGATGAGTTCTTTGAATTTCATCTTCTCCTAGAGATATTTTTATATCTCATTTTTTGATCGAGTAAATTTATCTATGTTATTTATCTTCAAGATAGGGTGATAATAATTCTTTCCCATTGAAAATGTGCCCCAGAACCCTATGAAGTATTAGGAGCACTAGTATTATTCCCATCTGGAAACCTATGAGCATCAAGCAGCCCAGTTTAAAAACAAACAAACAAACAAACCCCAACCCACCCCCCCCCCCCCCACCAAATGTTTTTTATTTGCGTAATCATGAACAAAATATACTCTTTCCTTCCTGTAGTACATAACATTTTTTCAAGCAAAACCATGTTGTTAGTGAACGTGAACCCTCCAACATATCACATTGTTAGAATTCCATATGGACATTTTCCTGGTTTTTGTAATACTTTTATTACATTTGAGATTCATCTTAAAAGTGCGGTGGTTCATCTCTCAGAGAAGGGCTGAAGCAATAGGGTCAGAAAAGATACTTCCTCGGAGATCTGCACAGGATTCTCTGAGGAGGAGGATGGGATTAGAAAATAATACAATTCACTCTGTACACAGAATACAGAGCACATGGACAATTGTGTCAATCAGTGAAGGTCCCAGAATCTTTTTAAGAATGTTTATACAATAAAGTTATCAGACTCCATTAATTCCATGAAGGGCTGAATGCTTCAGTTTGCACCAACGGCAAGCTGTAGGAACCTCTTTGCGGTGGAGAGCTCTAGAGGGCACTGGAAAAGATCAGAAAGAAGGGGAGTGCATCAAATGATTATCCTAAAAGCTAACAGAAAGCAGCCTGACTACTTCATTAATTTTAAGACCAAAACTGCACTACTGTAGACTACAGATGTCACTGGCCAGAAATAGAGGGTGACACAAAGAATTCCAGGAGGTTTAATTTTATGCAACAACAATAACTGGAAAGTTTATATAATCTGTTAAAGCATTTTCAGCTTTGCTACACTGATTCTTCTTAGATTTCTCAGATGGAAAAGCAAGTGCTTGTCATTAGAAGACTTAGCTAGAATATAACCATCTAAACAAGAGCCCAAAGACATAAAAGTCAACAACAGTTTAGGTTTTTCAGAGACCAATTAAATTTTTCTCTGCCATAAGACATCAGAATTGGGTTTCAGGTAGGTATCTGGATAACTAAACTGAGCCTATAAAAAAAATATTTCAGAACAAGAACAGGTGCTGGAAGGAGGTGGAAAAGGTATTTGCACTGTCTGGCAACTAATGTGGACTTCAGATTCTTTACATGCGGACCCCTTCGCCTCCATGACTCCTCCTCTGCCATCTCCCAAATGAGACTGCATCAAAATATTTAAAGGGAGAGATGTAAATACTAATGAAGATTAACCTGGATTTTATTAGTTCTTTATAGTTTGATATTCCAAACTAAACCACAGCTGGGTACTGACTGAAAAAGAATAAATTATTAGGTGTATTATGATTCAACTTAATGAAGTAGAAAAATCCTGTAAAACAGTTTAACTGGTCTTGGGATGTTTGACTTGGGAACAGGAGCTTCAGAAAGTGACAATAAGGTTTTCCTATAACTATTCAAAACTCAAAACATGGTTTGAGCTTTTAAAGACTTGTGTAATAAATCTTTGCATCCTTACTAATTTTAGATGAGTTTGTTAACCCAATGAAAACACAGTTTAATGTCTATGAAAATTAAACACAGATTTGTAGTTTCTAGTCCCATAGTTTCCATGGCTTTTAATTTTAATTTGCTTTAGATTTTATTTGTGTTTTTAAGAAAGGTCAGGAAAAAAGCTGTATTTAAAAACTTAATGTTCATAAGAAATGCTTTAGCTGGAAGAGAAGCTTTATTGATTTTTAGGGCTGAGCTTTGGGAATCAAATTTTTCTGGAGCATAACATTTTATTTACTGGTGGTTGATAAACTGTGGTGTCACTTGCCAGCTGGCTTCAGTTAAAGAAAGTTGATTGATAGGCTAGGACATACATACAAGAACAAAATTATAAAAATGGTGGAAACTTTTATTTTTATCCTAGAATTAGTCAGGCAAGGTATTCCTTTGGCTTGAATAAGATCATTCTTATTATTTGCTGCCTGCATTGTTCTACCTCCTGTAGATACCAATCATCATTACAGTGTCTGTCTACAAGGCTCTTTAACATTCTGTAGGAAAAAATGGTTTGGACATACTACACAGTCTCTGAATGCTTATCATCATACAGTATAATTTAGACATTTATCCATTTGTCAACTGCAATTCCATCTCCTCTGTATGAAGATATGTGTGTTAAACAAAGTGCCCGTGTTCAGGAATAAATAACAAGAATTGTATTAAAATAATTTGCATGTTAAATGCAGAGGTAGAAAGCAATAGCTTTTCCAAGGGTTTGGGGTTTTTTTTTTTTTTTGAGGTTTCCAAAATAATCTAATGACTAATTCCTTTTGCTTTCTATACAGGACAGTTATCTTTAGGTAAGGTTACTAGTAGACAAATAGCTGCATCACAGTTTCTTCATTTCTTCCTTTCTCTGCCTTACTGCTTGTCTGAATCTTGCCTTAACCTTTTTCTTGCTGGTCATGGTCTGCAGGCAACTGCCTTTCACACCTATTAACCCTCTTTCTTGACTTGTGGTCTGTCAAAGGAAGATGCCCTCCTCAAAGGGTCAGAGGCCCAACTGCCTCCCCCAAAGTTTTGGACTTCAGTTGATAAAGAATTGTCAGCAAGGACAAGAAATCCTGAGCAATACTGTTATTTCGTAACTGTCTTATGTCATCAGATGTGTAACAAAGACTGCAAAAGGCAGAACAGTAATCCTAATTTTAATTCATATTAACAGTGATTCAGAATTTAAATTAGAAGTAATTATCCAGAGCACCACTGATTCTGGTGAAAAACAATGTGAAATTAAACTGCTATTGCTATGAGGAGTATCTTTATTAAATACACTTTTTATTTATTTACAGAAGACTCTGAATCCAGATTCATGAAGGCTACAGAATATATAT
Source organism: Pterocles gutturalis (assembly GCF_000699245.1). Lineage (NCBI taxonomy): Eukaryota > Metazoa > Chordata > Aves > Pterocliformes > Pteroclidae > Pterocles > Pterocles gutturalis. Next base: position 3,270 of record NW_010120418.1, read on the forward strand.
TGAGTACAGTCCTTCTGTTACCTTTTGAATGTCCAGAACATACCTTCTAAGAAGGCTTCTATCTGCCTGTCAGGTGTAGCCAAGAAAATGTTAGGGCACTAAATTCATGCATGTAGGTGATCCCCAGGCTGTCCACCAGCCAGACACATGGATACAAAGCATATGGTATGGACAAACGCATACGACAAGTTTGTGGCTTTAGAGGATTCTCTTTTGACTACTAGCTCTCACCATTTTAATCAACATACCGTGCCCATCTTCTGTCCTAGGAAAGAGAAGCAGGAACTCTGTCATTTACCTTTCCAGTTCTCTAATGCAGGCATAGAGGGGATACCCTATACAGACAGCACTACTGAAAGATCCTTTCACTGCATCACATTCTATTTAGAAAACAGGCCAACAAAACTCCCTTTCCTATTCATCATCTTGGAATGATTCATTTTGGTGTTCCATTCTGACCCCATATCTTATGATACCAAACATAGCAGCAGGAGTAGGAAGGTGCAAATGACTGCTCTGTTTTGTAGATGTTATCAATCTGATGGTCCCCTACTTCAGAAGAACAAAGAGTCATCTTAGTTGTTTACCTGCTTCATTTATCGTCAAGGAGACGCTGATCACAAGTTTCCTTAAAATTAGTTGGCAGCTAGAAAAAATCAACAAAACCAAGTCTACACTAAACAACTATAACCCCCATGAAGCACATTACACCTGTTCAGCATCTCCAGAATCTGCGAGAATAACAAATTATGTAGATACTGAGTGAGTCTTCCTACTTGCCTTTTAAAAGCAACTGTTAAATTAAGAAGACACTAATTGGTACTGATTCAGGTACCTTCATCAATTCAAAAAAACCCCCAGAGTTCTCAGCTTCATTCTCGGAGGAATGTATAACATCTACCAAAGGTCACTATCATAACAAAAATTGCAGTGGAACTCCTGCAACTTTATTTACATTTAAAGAGTTGCATTAAGGAGAACTCAGCAACGTCACTTAATTCATGCCTGACTGACTGTCCTTATAGCTGGTAACTGGAGTCACGCATGGTTCAAAACTTGATGCCACAACGCAGCAAGCTGAAGGAAGCTGCTCATTAGTCAGTCTCTGCTCAGACTTACTATAATTGTCATCGAAAGATTTTCTTACACAGGTCTGCGGCTCTAAAAAGAGTAGCTAAAATATGTGTAGGGAGGAACAGGTGGTAACTCCCTGGGTAGACTGATAGTAGTCAGCTTTAACACAATTCAGCTTAAATTCTTCTTCATTTACTGGAATGCAGCTACCTGCTTTGGCCAACCTCGCCTTGGTCCTCACACAGCTGCAGACAACCTGTAGCTGCTACAGGGACACTCAATGGCGGGGGGCTAGCCAGGACCTTTTGCCAGTCACGTGCAAAGTTACTGTGGTCTATAACAAGTTCACAGGTGATTCCCTGAGAACCATTGACAGAAAGCAGTTTTCAGTGTACATCTCAAGACCCAGTATGTCAACCACTGAATTGCTAGTATTTAATAAAAAGTTAGAATGATACCACATTAAATACATCACGTTTTAGACATACTACGATAGAAGCATTTTTTATGTTATGTTCAACTATGCCAAAAATACAACTAAGTAATACTCCTCATTCTGTTATATTGTTGGTTTTGGCTAAGCTGAATGATCCAGAAAAATATCTCTGATAATGTATTATGAAACCATCCACAAACACAAGGATGTCTAGTGACAATAGCACTTGGTCTTTCTTGGACAACCCAACCATTTGCTAGGATTACATACCTTAAAGAAACTACACCGCAGAAGCACATTTTTTGTCAGAAAATAGAGCTGTGAGAAGAGAACAAGGGATTTTAATGAGTCAAAACTAATGTTTGAAATTTAATATTTGCTTGAGGAGCTGCAATAGTGGAACCTTTACTAGGAGCAGGATTGTTGGACCTTGGCTGTGATTCACTGGAGTTTCTATTTTGTCTCACTCCTATAGCTCCTTTTCTTTGTCTTACAACATAACCGATTTATAGCTGTCCCAGTGCTGGGTGGAAATGCTGGGGTAAACACTGCAGTGAAAATTAAGGGTGCAATGTCAGAATAAGATGACTCACTACCATTCAGAATCTCTGGAACATTTCTGCAGAGCCAGGCCAAACTCTTTAATGTATATCTAAAAACATATACTACATAAACTACAACGTACATGTACACTGCCTTAGGCTAGCTCCTCGAGTAGCTACAGGGCTGCCTGCTTGAAACAGCTTCTAGCTCTAGCCCATGGTTGCAACACAGAACAGCGGAAGAGAATCCTCCCTCCCCCAGCCCACATCTCTGAGAAGCCCACAGTTCATTCAGCCTTTTGCAAACATGCAGGTATCTGGGTTTAGTGCACCCCAAACTATCCCAAGCAGGAGAGAGGAACAAATGCATGACTGGGAAGGAGAAAGTTTGAAGATTAAAGTTTAATTACATCACAGGTCTTCCAATGAACATTGACTGTACCACCGAAACGTACTGTCAGCTTGAATGCCAGTGCTTCTAAAAAGCTACATAACCTTATCCCACCAGCACACTCCTACAAAACCAAGCTTTATATACATACATATACATACATATATATATATATATTTGGAATACTGTCTACCAGTACCCTCATTAAAACTCGTGTGATTTTGCTTGCAGTTTGGCTGCTGTCTGTGCCAAGAATATACTTTGACAGCAAATTTTGTAGGTTCATAAGGAAGACTGGAGCATTAAGAATATAGAATATATGGCATTAAAGACAAGGAGCCAGAATTTAGCCTACTAGTCACAAAATTGCTCTCTCTGGACATTCAAGAATTGCCTGTATGTGGTGTAAACCAACCAAACTAACCGAAGGCCAGCCCTTGCTCAGACACAGGAGTTATGTGGCATAATCACACTATTGCAATTCTAGAGAGTTATTCCCTACAGGACTATTTCTGTCCATCCAAGTTTTATCAGCCCAAGATTGTTCATTTTACCCTTGTAGCCAAACAAGCTACCTATTTGTATTTGTGGATATTTATAAGGATTAAGGGAGCAGAAGCAGTATTCCAGTGTTTTTCCTATGTCACACCTCAAATTCCTGAACATTTCCATGAGAGGGCTGGGGATTTGCATGTGAGTGCCTACACTGTGAGTGACTGCTGCTCTGGAAACAGAGATTTCACAGATGTTCATTTTGCCTCCTGTACATATCTGAGTTTTAACAGCTCAGTGCCAAAGCCTACAACAAGAAGTACAGTGAATGATAAAATTAGAACACACTACTATTACTATGTGCTTTTCCTCTGTAGGGCCTCAAAATCCCATTCTGGTGCAAAATGTAATTCCTTTTTATTTTTTTTATTTTTTTAAAAACTTCCCTCTCCCCACTCAAGACCCACACAAGCAAGCTTGATAAATAGATGACCCTTTACTCTCTCCACAAAATATAAATACACTTTACTAGAACATGCAAATATTAATAGGTAGCTATTGTATAAAACAGGTTACTGTTAATGTGCTTATTTGTTACATTCTTTGTCCACTAGTAATGTTTTAGAATATTTCTTCTCAATCAACTAGAAGTGGTATTTAAAAATGAAAGAATACTGGAAGTGCAAAAACAATTTGCAGTCTACAAGACAAGACTGATCACACTGACTTTACAAAGTTTGTATCTGTGATGAAATGCTGAATTCCCAGTTGACCTAAGAGAGAGATCTTCCAAGGCAGAGAGAAATCAGTGGATTGTCAACAAACCCATCATATATGAAGTTAAGGTCTGCAAAAATACAGCTTACTAGAAGCTATTTTGTTTCTTTTAAACATGTTTTTTCTTGACACCAAAAATTACAAATTTGGATATACCCTGTGATTCATATATAATAATGTAGATTGAATCACTAATGGCAAACTTCAAGTGCTTTGGAGAAGGGGCTGTTGTCCTTTCTTACATTTACAGTGCCTCACACAAAGTCACCCAACTTACATATATGCAAGGAAGAATACTGTAATAATAACATGATATGCAATACTATTATATATTATACTACAAATAATAATATAGTGGTTCTAAAATGAAATGTGACTCTGAAAGATGTTCCATTTTGCAATGTTACATGGCTACCTCAGAAATTAAAATACATTGCTGTAACAGACTTCTGTGAATATAACCATTAGGACTAAGTCCAGCAGAGTATCAATTTACTCCAATCTGCTATAAATGCCCCTCATGAAACAATATTCTCCCCAAAATCACATTTCCCTTCACAGGCATTAAAAAAAAAATCATTTTAAATGACTAGGTATGATCTCTGAGAACATCTGACAACTCATCTGGCATTTGCACATTGAAAGGTGGTTTTTGTTTGTTTGTTTTTTTTTTCTTTTAAACAAGATATAACAAAATTTTGTGTAGTTTCACAAAAAGATGCTAAAAAATTAGAGCTGAACTTCAGGAAAAAAAAACCCTAGATTTTTATTTAAATGCCTAAAAGATCCAGATGGGATGGGTTTTGCCCATTCTAAATACCAGTGCCACTTATACATAGTCCAGTTCTAGATTTGTTTTCCAAGTTTTGCCCCTTCTTCCCATAAGACGTTGGATATCTGGATGCAGTACTTTGGACCGTATCTCCTGCTTCAGGTTCATAAAAACAAACTGCAACCCGTTCCACAGAGTTAAGGTAGTTGGAGAGCACACTATAAATCTATTACAAAAAAGTTGCAGTAGAGACACAGAACTTCTCTTCCAATCTGCTATTTTAAATAAAATTGGCATTATCAAGGGCAGGAAAGACGATTTTTAAAAACACCAAACTACAGAATCAACTACAATTAATGGGTTTCTTACTGCTGCAGCAGCTCTAACACTTCAGAAAGAATGCATAACAAGAATCTCTTAGTCCTAGCTAGGTTTTATACAGACTTTTCAAGGATTTTAAGAAACAGTTTATATGAGTATTAGGTTCATTACTGGTAATAAAACAATAATCTTGTTTTAAGTACCAACCATTCCAACTGAAAGAAACTATCTTAGGAAGATTTGCAACAGTGGATATTTTAAAAAACATAGAAGAGATTTTCACTGTACCAAGGAAAGCCAAAGTATTTGACTCTGCCGTGGTGTTTCTCATGCTCATTGTCCAGGTCTGAACAGTTAAGCTGACTGGGAGGAAAGGAGGAATAGAAATAATATACTTTTTATTTTAAGAGACAGACCAAAAAAGAGACCAAAAAAATGTTTCTTTATAGAACATTCTTTGTATTAATACTGGAAGTGTTATTATGCTATTTCAGAGGTAAAGTGGATTGAAAGTGGGATAGTAGAGAACTACAGGAACTACAATGTCTAGTCCTTATTTTTTGGAATGGTTAGTTTTACATGGTTCATTCATAACAGCAAACCCAAACAGACAAATGAAAATCATGTAAATGTATACAACAATAATTAAAGCTTATGACAATATAAACTACATGGAAATCAAATAAGGGAAATGAGAATAAGAGAACAATATAAAAAGTTATAGAAGAAGGCTTCTGCATTTAATAAGGACCATTTCTGAAATTAAGTAACTGTTTCTCAGTACGTGTGTGGAACAAATTTATTCAAAAGGAGGCATCACACAAAGTCTGAACAGTGAAACAGAGCCTTTGTAATCAATATGAGATGTTGTTTAAATACCAAAAGATCTCTTTGGGAAAAAAAATGTTGGACCTTTATGTATAAAATTGCAGAAGCTCAACTGTTGGAAGGAAGCTAAAAGGAAGAGTCAAATACCTAAGAGTTGATCAGGGAAGGAAAAAAAACCTCTAACATTTAGAAAAGGTTGGAGAAGTTAGTAATCTGCAAAAGCAAAAATATGTTTTTGGGGGGGGAAGATCTTTGGTTAGCATATACAGCCATGACTTCATTAACTTCACCCGCATTTTGATAGTATGTATGAGTCAAGAATCTGCTCACAAAGTTTTGTGAAGGCCAAGCCAAATGGGTTTCAAATTTCTGTTAGGAATAACATGGGTTTTAGACAGTTTACAGTAAGATTGTTTATTGAAAGCATCCTTCAAGGTGAGGCGGCTGAGTCTGGAAAGATAAAATTGGTTGAGAACTATAATCATATGCCATACAACATTTCAAGAGACCGCAAACCCTTTTGTGGCAGTTTAACTGCACGCCACAACCAGTGTCCTACCTGAATTCTGGCATGGCCTAAAAATGCTAAGTACCTTTAGTTTTCATCTGAACATCACACTGCTTGCTGGGTTCTTTAATCATCTAATTAAAGAGAGTTCCTCACATTTTTGATTTTCTAATTCACTTTGAACAAATGCAGTAATTGCTGAGTAAAACACACTTGATCTCTGTATACAGTATGTGAGAAAAACTTGCACCAGTGCTCAAAGGAGTGAAGCAATTAATTTAAGTTTCAAGACAGTATCATGGTATTGATTCAATAAAGAAAAAAAATATTTGTGAAATTTTAAATATGATATTAAAATGGAAGCCCTTAGCAACATTTGGATAATTTTTGGAAATGCTCAATATTACAAAAATAAGAAATCAGTGTTATGGTTGTATAATTTATGTATTACATTTACAGTATTAATAATACGAAGCTGTAAGGACGTGTTTTAAACGAAAATAATTCCAGTCTGAAAAATTCTGAAAGAAAATAATGAAGTTCTATAACCAAGTAATTATAAAGGTTTCTACTGAAGATTTTGACATTTTATAGTTAAGCATCTGTTTTTCCAAATGCAGTGGCAACTTCACTTTAAGTAGCGTAGAAGCTTCTCTTGCAAACCTCCCACCTCAATAATTGTAGCACCAAGGAAAAAAATTATTTTTCCAATTTGAGACATATCTTCCCAATAAAAAATAACAATTTATACAAGAATTATAATCATGTCATGAGCTAGAAATCTATTTTATATGAGAAATGAAACTCCTACTATGCTAGCAAGAGTGGAGACAGGATTTATTTTGTGGAACACAAGACAGTCTTTTGGTTGCACTTCATTCACATACTGAATGGGACTGCAAATCTTTTCAATGGACTATAAGCTTTTAAGTAGACTATTGCTTCCTGTTGTTAGTTAATATCTGGAGACTGCCAGAAATTACTACTTGTTTAAAAACACTAGCCTCATGCTTACATCACAGTGAATAAGACCATGTGGCAGTTGTGAGTTTGCTACACACATAAAATACTTGAAAGGAAATAACTGAATAATAACAGGTAATTAATACTTTGCACCTGAACAGAACCTTCAACAAACAGCACCAAAATTTAGGAATTTCCCCACTCTGCCAGGGCAAAGGGTGTAACAGCAGACAGTAACTTCCCCACGTAAATAAAGTCAAGGCTACAAGTCTGATGTTACCTAGGCTGGTTAGTTTCGCACATGTAGGCAATGGCTAGTTTGGTGTTGTGTGCTGCTATGGAAGCCCCTATTGGTGAAACAAAACCACTACCAAAAAAAAATAAAAATGAGGGAATTGCTGAAAAGGGGAAGACTGAAGCAGATGATGCATCTTTGATACCTCCTGGTACCAGTTTGAATCTGGACCATTTGGTTTCACAATGCAAAATGGCAAGCTAACTTTAGGCACCTTTGTACTATGAGTCTAGCTCTATGGTTGATTAGATTAGGTTCAAAGATCAGATGATCTTTAATAGACTGTTGTACTTAACATGCTGGTAGTCACTGCAGACAAGGACAGCCAGAGGGTAACACAGTACTGATCTTACATTACACAAAGTGTATTTCCTAGTGATTCAATCCTTCAGCATCTCAAAACCCACAGACCTGTAATGTTGAGACAGGCTCTCTGCAACAGTTCCGTAAAATCACCCTCTTTTCTCTGGCCTTCTAGCATGGCTAAATGGTGAAACTGCATGAGTTCCCTTACTGATAACTCACCAGTGATAACTGCACCACCACAGTTTAGCATCTGCAATTATTAGATTTTGGCATCTTTCTTGAATCATGCCTTTAACAGTGTAATAATAATAATATTGTAAAATACACAAGATATACATTACATTTGAGACAGCCTCATGAACTTTAAAAGAAAGTTCTATTGCTGCTAAACAGAATTATACAGAGCTCAGGCTCATACAGAAGCTATTAAATTCTAAATGTTCAAGGAGTAACTTTTACAGAATCATTTCACATTTGTATATAACCGCACTGGTTTACAACTTTTAAATAAAAGATGCTTGTAGAATGAAAAAACAAATCCCTGGCTACAAGATGGTATGTATATGTGTGTATATAGCAATGTATAAAGCATTGCATACCACCAACTGCCAAGAGGCAGTGGATTTTTTGAAACAGAGTACAGGTTTCACAATATAAGAAAAGCGAGGGAATACACCACTGGTTGTGGTTTGTTTTTTGTTTTGTTTTTGTGCAGCTGAAATTACAGTAGTGAACATTAGAACAAATAACTTAGACAGTAAAAAAAACAAACCCAACAAAAAACCCAACAAAAATTGACAAACCCTAACAAATCACAATATCCTCTTTTAATGACATGTAAGGTGAATTTCTGACTTTTCCAAAAGGACAGAGAATGTTCCAAAACAAACTTCTGCCTTCTTTATTAGATTACATCTCCATTCTCTCTAATTCTTTTCTGAACAGTAAATATTTTAAGGAACATTAGAGAAGCTTTTGTTCCAGATAATATTCATCAATGCATTTTCTCTTCTGCTGTCCTTATAAAATACTGGTATACAAGAAAGCAATGGACACTAAAGAAATCTTAATTAAGATTTTACAGGCAGTCCTGCTACCAGAACTGTTGTTTTCTACTTCAACATGAAAATGACAAGATTCTTGAAAGTCGCATGATTGACTCTGAGTTCAGTGAAGAGACAGACAACTCAGTTTAGGTGTTATACTATTCTTACACAGTTATATTTTCCCAACTGAGTCAATTAACATGTAAGGAGCTTCATGCTATTGTGATGATATTTCAGGGGTCATTTGGGTATCTTTGTTTCATACAGAGAGTAGTTTACTGCATATTTTGTCCATAACAAAAATAAAGGCACTGCTACTGTCACACTTGTTTGCAATTTAAAATCAACCCTGAAAAACCTCTAACCGAAGGCAGTAACTAAGCAGAAAAAGAAAGCACATGTATAAATTTGCTCACTGGGCATTGCCACTAAATCATAAAAGACGAAACACATTGCTGCAGAGGAGATTGCTGCTGCTTGTGCTCTGTTTGTTTTGTGGATAAAGAGATGAGCTCACGTTTTACAGATGTCAACACTTGTCACCACTAACAAATTCAACTGAAAAACCCCTACTGCACATTTTCAAAAACACCTCTTATACAACATTATTTTCTAAAAGGCACATAGCCTTCATGCTTTCAAAATTGTTAATCATGCCTAACCAGTTCCCCTGTACCCTTTCTATCATGCTGTGAACATATGTGCTTCTGTTGCAAATGGTCTAAAAATAAGTATATGTGTGCAGTTTTATCAATTCAAAAGAGAAATCCTGTAAATGCTTAAGAATTTAGGATCTAAGCCATCTTCCACTGGAATGCAGCCTTGTGGATGTTCAAAGAGATGGCAATTCCAGGAGAGAAAACAGCACCTGTTAGCTAGCCACAGACAACAGCAATTAAAACAGCAAACAGCAAAAGCAGAGCAGACTTATCTATCCTTCCCTTTACGAAATTCCATCTATCTCTGCAATTGTTACAGAGCTCTAGAGGGAATGAAATCTGTCCTTTCAGTAGAACAGGAAGACAATGCACAACGCCTCTGCTGACTGGTAGCTGTCTGATAAAAAGCATAGCAAGTGTTGCATGTGGCCACACTTTAAGCATCTTCCCTGACACCCTTTAGTGAAACTGACCCTGAAAAAAAGTGCAAATGACATTCACACACAAGTTTATGCCAAGTCTGGGCATGATCCTAGAGCACAGTCCTGGAGACCATCTGACTTTGTGAAGCAGACATGCGTCTTCTAAGTAGTCATATGTCACTGCCACCAGAAGTCAAATGCTATACAGAAATTGGCATATTTAATAAAATGCCATTGAAATGCACCCCAGGTAAAACACTGTTAAATGACATGCCAAATTCCTGAAACAAAGTAATCATCTCCAGTGTCACTTGGTAACTACCTGGCACCAAAAAAATTATATTTCCGTTAGAGCGATGTATTCATCACTTCTGTATTGGGTAATCATTGGAGTTCAAAAACTGCATTTCCATGAGAGAGTTCAATATGTTGTAGCTGGTATGATGTTATGAATTTAAGCTTGATGCACAGTTTTATTAGCAGTAGTACAGTCTTTAGTTCAGCGAGATTCTCATTTCATGAACAAATATCCTATTGACTTTTCTGTGAGCTTTATGTACTTTAGGTCTGCAAAGTCAGGTCTTATGTGTGTATCTTAATGACCTAATCAAAAGAACAATTTTCATACCAATACACAAGGTATAATATAGCAAGAAGAGGGGCAAAGCTGTTTCTCTTTTAAGCTAGTAATAGGCACAAAAATTTCTAGATATCACCTTTTTGTACCGTTCAGTATTTCCTCATACCAAGAACTAACTGGGTTATACTTACTCCCCAAATGATGAAAGAGTTGTATATTTGAAAGGAACAAAGCACTATATGTACATGGCATGTCCTCCTATGGATTAAAATCCAACTGGATCAGAAGAGGAAGAACTGAAAAATAGTTTTTCACTGTTTACACTCAGAGAAAACAAAGCAAAACAAATACACAAGCTTCCCAGAAATGCTTTCCCCTCAAACCATCCTTGTAAAATAAAGCATGCCATTTTTGTATTCAGCTTGCTTTTCCTTTTTTAAAATGCAAATTTGTTTACCTTCTGTTAAATAAAAGAAAGAAAAGCAGCCTGGAAAAGAAAGAAGGTTTAACTGGTTCAAAAAGCCCAGTGCAGTACACAAGTTGCTGTACAAAAGAAAAAAATAAATCTTTGAAGATTTCATATTGAAGATACCAGTAAGTGACACAGTTTTACCCCTTATATAAAGACAGAAAAACTTTAACATAGGTTGAAAAAAATATTTTTCATCTGATCTTTGCCATCATCTCTCTCTTTTACTTTCTTGAATATCAAATTGTGCTGTCTCTTGGATATACACTCAAAACTGACATTAATGCCAATGAAAGTTAAACACCCGAAACACTAAATGGAGAAGAGACTATTGTCATTTTGCTTGGAAAGTACCGTTTTCAGAAAAAAAAACAACCCTGACTGAATGAGCTAAATAAGAAATACAAAGTTCCCTCTCCTCCAGGAATTCAAAACTTCTTTAAAACCTTAAAAAAGGCATGTCAACTTTAATATTAATTATGTTGCCAACTTAAGTTACTAGCCCAAACAGTTTTCACTGTTTTCTATCTCTCATTATTTCCATAAGAAATATAGTACAAAAACTGAGCAAGGTTTTCCTCACAGTAAACAAACACTATGAAAGCACAGTCCTCTTAAGGGCTGACAAAACAAACATTATGAAATAGTACAGATGGTATTCTGGTGAACCCACAGGCTGCAGTTTTTGGGGGAAAAGAAACTGTAACTGTTTGCAACGCTGTGTCCCAGAGAAAGCTGTTAAATGCACTGAAGGTGTAATAACTACCTAAATCCTGAAAACTGGATTCACTGAAGTTCAGGGAAGTCCTGGCTTTTCAGTCTCACTGAAGAGCGGAAAGGACTCAAGGTTAACTGAAATTAACTAAAGTCTTACAGATCACTTTTAGTTAGTCCAGTGGGCTTTGGCTAAGGACTTTAATGTGAAATTCGCTTGGCAATCAATTATTTTTATATTTTTTAAAAATTTCTATTTACACAATTGTATATTAGCCTGACTGTAACTGTTCTTCGCATAAGAATTATTTATGCAGAATAATAACACTGTTTGAAGAATAACTCCAGAGAGCTATAGTTGGGGTCCTTCTCTAGAGGTATGCAAGGTTATTACAATATTTCTTTACCACAAAGCAATACATCTTCAGATAGAAGCAGTATTAGCTTGCAATATTCCTTGCTACTGTGGTACCAACTTTTCCTTGTAAAGCAATTTAATCACTTCCATACTGGTTACACATGAAATATTACTGCTATGCTTCACAGGGAACACCTCCTGAATTTTCATTACAATATATTGTTATATTACTGATACAGTTAGAAAATCTATGTCTTTAAGCATGTCACTGCATCTCATTGAAAAATGTCTAGCCTAAGTAAGTTTCACCAGTTTAAAAAATGTGTTTTTCCAGTTGTAAGTCCTCAATTCAACCAGTCTGGAGATCATTACAGATTTTCTAAACCACACATCATCTCCACGGTTCTTTTAATTATCTTTCACAATACCAACTATCAGAACTGTTCAAAGACTATAAATCACATAAATTTTAATATCCCATGAGATAATCTGGTACTGTGTAATCTTATCCACCTAATATTAACTATATTCTTATCTAGCTACTATATACCAAAAGAAACTAAGACTACAACAATTTGTATTGTTTTACATATGAAAGTTGTGGTCATCACCTTCAAAAGCTGAACATTATTTTATTTTTCAACACTGAAAATATACAAAAGTCAAGCAAATTATTTTATTTTTCTTCATGAAAATACTCCAACAGATAACAAGTAGAGCTACCTTTATTATTACTATGCCCTTCTCAGTACATCAGGCAAAAACACCATCCAGCAAGTTATGGCACATAAGAATAATATGTACAAAACCAAAGCAGTTACAGAATTCACAGGTAGTACACAAAACAACATAATGGATGAACAATTTACGCATGCATAAATAAATATGTATGTACTGCATATTTAGAAGGCTTTTGAATTGAGAAAAGATGAACCTAAAGTTCTGATCAGCATTTTTATCATCACTGTGGAAATGCTAGGCCAGGTCTTCAGGTGCATGAAGTTTCCACTCTGCAAGAGAAGCAAGCTGTCACGAAGCCAGTTAACAGCTACTTGGTTCTGTAGTGTCCTCAGCACCACCACAGATTTGGCTCATGCCACCTGACTAAGGCTCCTAGGGCACCAAGCTGTAGTACCCTTGAACTTCACCTATCCAACCAAGTACAAGTTCCACCAGGTACGCGGGTATGTCTGCGTGTCTGAGAGCACTTTCAGACCCAGCAGATCTCATCTCGCTCTCCCGGCTGCTCTCTAGTGGTTGGGACCAACTAGTCACAGCATGCAGTGGACAGAATGCGACCTGGAAACTGATCCACCACATCCAGCCAGGACTGCTGCTCTTGATCATCTCTGGCCTAAGCAAATTTGCTCTGTGTTCAGAGCAACAGGGAATCTGGGAGCCAAAACTGACAGCATGTCTGTGCTGCACTGTGTAGAAGTTTCTGAACTTGTTCTACACAGAACTCAGCCTCAAAGATTGTAAAGAAGCAAGCACCACTAAAAGCATTTGTAATGTAACTAATTCCAACCTTAATGATTCTATGATTCCATGATTTCCAGTGTTAATCATTGTATTTTATTCAGAAGATGTGCTGGCAAACAGGATAGTAGATGTTTCTTTCCATCTGCACACACATGCTATGTCTTAAAGAGAATTCAAAACACCTTTTAAAAAGGATAAATATGTGAATTTTTTAATACAGCTGCTTGAAGCCATGTTGTTAAAACTGTGATTAAAAATTACTTTCAAACAAGAGCACGTTGTATAAGTGTAAACTTGCTTATAGGTCATATTGGCCCAATAACATAAAAACTGATAAGAGTTTGAAAGATGGGCAAAACTTATTTTTTAAAAGTTTGGGTCAATCTACAGAAGTTGGAAACGCTATGCAGAACCCTTATTGGTATCTTGCGAGAAAGAACTCCATTAACAATAATTGTGGACAGAACAGGTTCTCAGTTTGTTCCAAAACCTCAGGTAACATGCAGTCAAAGCCAAAACCACCTGAGCCCAAAAGGCCTTATACAGAAACTACAACAGGTCTGAGTCTTCATTTCAACATGTCTGAGTCTTCATTTCACTGACAAGTGCAGGAAGTATGTAGGACTTTTTCAGACACAACTGATCTGTTTGCTCATGTCAGAAGTCTCAGTACAGGGCAATCACCTCAGACAAATACCTAACAGTGAAATGAAAGCATGCAGTAACTTGGCTGAGTGACCACACAGAAAATAGGGACACACTTTATGAAAGACAAGTTCCATTAGCAGTTATATGTTGCTTACTCTTACTGGGTTATAAAGAAATTTTCCTTTCTCAGCATTTTCAAATTATGAAGGAAATTATTTCCAGGTGACCTCAGCTGTGACACATTAACCAATACACAGCTTCCCCGTGCTTTTTGAATATTATAGTAATACGTAGTTTAAAATTATATAAAATGGGTATGGTCTAGCTCAAGCTCAAACTACTGTGCCTTGGTGCCTACCTCTAAGTCGACCTCTGATCCCATGACAGCCAGACAGAATGATCTACAGTAACCCAGCCAGCAACAGTCTGATGAAATGCCACAATAGGCAGAAGCTCAGGGAAGTCTTCTACCTTCAGGTGGGGTGTCTTTGTTTCAAGTTCTTGCAGGACAAACAAAACCTACTAGAAACCTACTGTGACAGTCATCTTATTATATGACCCACCACATCTGCTGCATCATCCATATTCATTCACATGTTTTACCATGACCTGATGCATAGCCTGATACCTAGCACAAGTGTAACATCTTCAGAGAAAAACCTGTTACTTATGACTCAGTTATTTTCTGTGCAATTCTTATGGAGCCATTTTGCAGTGTGTCATTTTATGTTTTGCTTTCTAAAAAGAATTAATGAATTTTGTTTCAGAAACAGAAATGACAAAATGTCTGAAGGTGGACAGCTGATATTATGGCATGACCTTCCTCTCCAAAAACCTCCAGGTGAGCTTTTTAAGTTATTTCTTATTTTTAAGTTATTTCTTAGTTTAACTAGTTTTCCGTTTGATACCTCTATTCTAACTCTATTGAATTTCAGGCAAAATTTATTCTTTTTCTACATGGAAAATTCTTGCAAATTCTGAAAGCTTTAAATAAACTTTTATAAAATTAATTTTTAAAGTACAATGCCATGAATGTACTATTGCCGCTCTTACTAGCTGCCTAACAGACCAAATGATTTCTTGAGATTTAAAGTGTAGACAATGTATATAGAAGAAATTAACTGGTTTAGAATATTTTGTGGATACCCACAGCAGTGTGGCTTCCTTTACATGTACCATCCTACCAACATGAAAGTACTTTTTCTAGAGAGGAACACATTAATAGTTGGCTGATCATTCTGAAGTATCTTATAAAAATGTTAGATGAATGATTGCCTACATCTTAACACAAGAAGATATTGTCATAATTAAACAATGGAAGACAAGTTCCACTTTTTATGATGACAGCCTGTGTAAGGCAGATAACCAGTGTAAGTTGCACTGCTCTATCAGAATGCTACTAAATGTATTCAGCACAGATTTAGTCAATTACCACTATTGTGGCCTATAAGTACTGAAGAAAAACAACGAAAAAAAAAAAGAGACTGTGCAGACTATACACTAACAATGTTCATATCATAGAATCATTGAATGGTCTGGGTTGGAAGGGACCTTAAAGATCATCTAGTTCCCACCCTGCTGCCATGGGCAGGGACAGCTCCCACTAGACCAGGTTGCTCAAAGCCTCAAATGTGAAACATAATTCTTTAAGCTAAATATTTAAATTAAAAAAGCAATAGGTTGACTACTAAAATAGTCCTGTACTTCTGCCAAATACTTTAACAACAATAAATCAAGAAACAGAACAGTGCTTTCAGGGCGAGGTTTGACAAGCACATAAGGCAATTTAACTGCTGCCTGTCAACCATCTTGCTCTCCTCTTGCATTTACCTTCACAGTTCTATGTCCTCCCTTGCATCAGTCTGCATAAGGTCCTCTGTGAAGCAGAGTCAAGCTGGCAGAAAGTGGTTTTCTGTTTTGTCTTTTTTTTTAAACCAGTGGCCAGTGGGGACGAGTTGTCTTCTGCCAGACTAATGTGCTGAAGTGGTTCTGCAAGGGTTGGGAAGGATGGAGTCATTGTGACTGGGAGAGGGGAAGACAGGTTCACCACAGGCACGCTGCTAGAGTTACTTACGCTGCTGTGAAACCACATTTATTACTAAGTAACACCAAGTAATAATGTAGCACACTAATAATACATTTCTAATGTTTCTTTAAACCTCACTCTCAATGCTGTTTGCAGTGCAGCAGCTCTTCTAAGTGACGTGCTCTGAATATCAAATGACTAGCCTGTTTTTGAGATCCTTTCTATATGGTGGGCTTCCAGCCTCACCTCTAGTAAAACTAGAAGGGAGGAGAAAAAAAATTAAAAAAAAACAAAACAAAACAAAAAAAAACCACAACAAAAAGCAAAGCCTGCATTACATACAAGCTATTTTAAAGATCTACAAACACCTTGACTGATTTGCTATGACACTTTCATTCCTCCCAGACATCAAATGTACACACAAAAAAAACTCATAAGGAATGATACTGTTGGCAAAATAGGGACAAAGACAAGAAGTTGCCTTTGAGTGCAGAACTAATGCTATGCTGATGGTAAAGGACTGCAGAACCACCTTGCAAAACTCAGAGTGGACAAAAAGATGACAAATGAGCTTCAGCAGAGATACATGTGAGCTAATTCATCTAATGAAAAATAACCTAAAACAGATACACACCAGGCTGACAAATGACTCAGAGAAGAAATCTAGGAGTCATTATTGACAGATGCCTGGAATTACCAGTTTTATGTTCAACAGCAACCAAAAAAACCTAGCAAAACACTGGGCATCATAAGGAAAGGCGATGAGAATAAGACAGAGCATGTTTATACAACTTTGGTCCAGCCCCATCTCAGGTAGCATGTGAAGTTCTGATCTCTGCATTTCAAGGACAGATAAAAGTAACAAGGACAAATAAAGTATCCAAAGGATGCCTGCCTTAGAAAAAAGAGCCTAAAGAGGCTCTTCAGTTGGCGAGAAGGCTGAAGCAAGATAAGATCAATGAAACCATGAAGGTGGTAAATAAACTAACGTAAAACTTCTACTTGCAAAATCATACAGTGATAGAGCTAAGGGACATTTAAAAAAGGTAGTAAGGCATTAGTTTATACAAGAATAAAGTGCTTCTTTACAAAGCTAGTAGTAAGCTCCTGGAACTTGCCACCACAGCAGGTTGTGAAGGTAGGGAGCATCAGCAAGTTTGAAAAGGACAAGTTCTTGGTTGGCAGGTCCATAAACAGGCTATAAAAGTCCTGAGAAGACACATACCTACCACCCCTAATATGAAAACTAAGTATGCGGGGAGAGTACAAGGGAACTGATACACGAAGTGACCAAGTTTGTGTACAGCCCCTTAACATCACTGTTGGAGACCGAACCCTGAGTACGAAGGCCCACTGATCTGACTCAACAGGGCTTTTCTGATATTCTTAATTCAATTTTCTCTAACATCTTCTGTTAGGCTCTGGAGGGAAAAAAAAAGAAAAAAAAAAAGAAAAAAAAAAAGTTACACTCCTGCTTCCTATCTGCTATTAAAGATACAGGTGAGATTTTAATATCAGCAGAACTTCAGTATAAATTCTAACATATAATACCCTATGTTAAGCAACAAATTAGTACTATATATTTTTTTTAAAAAAAAGGGTTAGACCCTGGAGGAAATATACTCCAGCCAGTGTGACACCCACAAAGCCACAGATGTTGTTCCACAGCAGGATCGGCTATTTCAGTGAAAATGTAGCCACCTGCTGAGGGACAAAAGAAACAAACATCAGCCCCTCAAACAGCAGAACTGCAGAACAGCTCAAAGGGAGGCAAGGTTACGCATGAAAGTAATTCACGTTTTTACTAGAGCAAGTTGCAAAAGATAGTAAGAAGAGTAAGAGCTTACTAGTACTCAGTTGGCAGTGTTAAAAAACTGAGTGCAAAAGCCATATCTATAGGGTATTTTCTGCCCTCTTCTACAGAAACTATTTATACATGAAATAGGCATAATACAACTGAAATATTTTGAGGCTACTGATAATACAGAACACCTTCCGCAAAGGGAGAAGGTATGCTGGCAACACTCCCCAGAAATGAATAAATACAGCTCAACAGAATTCTCACATGGTTTCAACTGTATAGTGTATTCTTCACTCCTGTCTTTTAGAACCTTAATGATTCTATGATTCTGTGATTCTTACCATGATCTCCCTCTCCAGTATTTGGCAACTTCTTGTTATTCAGAAGAATGTATACCTGTGTATTTCAAATATATATATATTAAATTATACATTTATATATATATTAAGCTATACATTTTCATTCTTAAGGGAATAATAAAGTACAGTTTTGATGAGTAACTATTGCAGATATTCAGATTGCTCCCAATAGTTTGGGAGGTTAAATCGAGAGCTACAAAAATTGGAATGAATGAGTGTTAAAAAAGAGTGTCTGCCCCCCCCACTACACCTGCAAAATACCTAGCAATTTTACACAGTGATACACAAAGAGAGGTCTGCTCACAAATGAGATCTGTAATTCTCTTTCACACCTTGATTCATCTCTGTATTAATACTACCCACAAGTGGGTCCAAGGCTCAGAGAAACTCTTGCACATCCTTTCTTTCTCCTGGATGAACTCTAGGAAGCTGATCTCAGCCACTAACACATCTGCAGTCTGCACAGCTCTACCAAAATTTATGCCTGCCTGCCTATCAGTGAACAAACAACTCACCCATCTTCACCTCTCTCCCTCCGTTACTGTGTTGAAGGGCTGTGGCCTCAGCATCAGGAGCTGAATTCCCCTGTCCTGTTTAAGAACACTTTTTGTTAACTTCCTTGGAAAGCATTCACAGCAGACATACAGGCTGAAGAAGAGCAGTTTTGGTCATTCATATGCAGTATCTATGGCAGTGGTAGGCAGCAGCAGATACTATCACTATTTGGAAACATTTGAAGCCTGGGAGTAACTGACAAAGGGAACACTTCAATGAGGAGGCATTTTATACTTCTGTTCATCTGGAATTCTGCAGAGCTTCTATACATCAGCGTTTACAGTTGCTGTGTTTGCTCGAGACAGTACTAACAGCTATGAATCAGTATTTCAACTGCAGTTCAAAACCAGCATTAGCTTCTCCAAAAAGACCAGTGTACAGTTTCCATGATCTAATACAACTAGAAGGAGATACATCATTCATTCATCTTTTCTGTGATCTTCTGCAACTCTTCAGTAGTTCAACTAAATGTACATATGGGCTTATTTCTAAAAAAAGCATGCCACTTGTTTTCCCTAAATGTATCAAAAAAAATAATTTTCCTACTATTCATGGTAAATTACAACAATAATATCTTAGTATCCATCTTTAAGCAAATAAATAGGCAGCAGGTTGGAGAATGTGACAGCATTGACTGCTTTAGTTCCAGATTTCTTATTATACTGCATATAGCAATCCCTGCTCCAAAAAAGTTCATTATTTATTGACAGGCAAAGAAGAGAAATTAACACTAAATTGAGCATCCTTCTTAAGATTTACAATTGAAATATTTTGATCTTTTAGAAAAGGTTTCCTAAGAACTCTGAGGAAAAAAAGTAAAGACAACGGTAGGCTATGTAGCAAATCCAGTGGCATACATTCTCCTGCATGCACATCCTCCTGAGAACAATCGCAGTGAAAAGAGTATCACGAATAAAGACTACACATGTGCTGAAGGTTCTACAGTTTACCCATTCATAAACTATATTTCTAGATAAAATTTTGGTGTCACTCACAAGGGGGGATAAAAAAAAAAAAAAAAAAAAAAAAAAAAAAAGCTTGGTGTTTTCAGCCTGTATTCTTTGTGAAAATTCTACTGGTCTCTGCCACAAAACCACCACAAAAATTTGGGGGTTTCTTTCCTAAGAAAGCACATAGGGAAAACACAGGTGAGGTATGAAGCAGACTGGCACAACTGAGCACATCTCAGACATTGCATCATGGCTATGTGCAATGTACTTGCATTGGGATTGCTCTCTCAATTAACCTAAAATACTCTGCAGACAATTGATTCAGGTAAATGAAGCAAATTCAAGTAAACCAACTAAATGAGGTTTCTGAAAAACTGGTTTGCCAATATGACATTTTGCTGGGTCTATCTGGATCTATCTAGAATCAGTGATGTACAAGAAACTGACATTTCATTAGCAATTTATGGTCTGTCAAAAATTACATTTAGTGGATAAGTGTGCATGGAGGGAACAATACCAACCTGTATCAGTTATAAATTCCACACCTCAAATCTTTTACACTTACTAGTGCCTTCCCCTCAGGTGTAAAACTGGGCTTCAGCTCTCCAAAGCAGAGCACATATTTGTAACAACGGGGCTTACAGTGGTTATTCATCCTTGCCACCTATCACATGATGTTTAAAAATTTGGAAACCATGTTATGCATCACGTGATTGAATGTGTCCTTACAACTGATTTAGTGTATCAGAATGCTCTGTAGCAAGAGAGAACCAAATCAATACACACCCAGAAAATATGAAAGGAAGCTTACAGCTATAAAAGAATTAAAAACTGAATCAAATTAAATGCTCTTTACGTTTTCTGCAGGCAATGTTTCCTAATGTTTAAAATACCCAACCTATCACAAAATAATCAAGAGATAACAGAAACTATTTTCTCTTCACCTGTTAATTGTGGATGCTATCTTGCTTCCTACTGAATCAATGTCAAAACTGCTCTTTATTTCCACGACTGAAGGGCCAGGTCCATCATTGCAAAGTCCAGCAGCATCCTAACGATTCCTTAAAATGTTATATAATCAAGACTCTAAATGTTTACATTAGCGTCTATAAAGAACATCTAAAAGCTATTTGCTTCAAATTAACTAGATTTGCCAATACTTCAAAGCCTTCCCGCATTAAATTCTATCACTAGAAGTGCAGTAAGTTGAAGAACAATGAAAAACAGCGCACACGGATAAATGGGATTTCATTTTTGGGACTCCTCCGTCACACACCAGCAGTCACTGTCACACTTACTTTAAAATAACTTTTCCTTGCACTAACTGCTTTAACACACAGTCTGCGGCCACAAGACCACCCCCTTCGCCAGCTTCCACCGCATGTCACCCGCCCAGATGAGCGGCCGGGACCGCGTTCCAGCAAAACCCTTCCCTGAAGGAGAGAAGATCAAACCGCCGCCCCC
>NW_010120419.1:0-10244 GCF_000699245.1 Pterocles gutturalis
AGGTCCCTCTCAGCTGGGCAGCTTTCCAGACACTTGTTCCTTTGAGTCCACAAAAGATAAGTATTGGTGATGAATTTATACTAAAAGAGAAAATTCAGTCTTCAGCTGTGAAACATTTTCTAATGGTTTAAGTGGTGATGTGCTAGAATGAATTACCTTGCAGACTTTTGAAGAAGAGACAGGGAAAATACAACATAGCTGTATATAACATAGCTGTTCTTTGTTAGAGGCAACAGATTGACTAGACACCTTCTCGAGGTCTTTCATAAACAACATGACTTGAAGACAGAAAATGATGGTGAAATGGCTAGGACCTACAGTATGATGCAGTCATACAAAAGGTGATTTTTATACTGTCTTTTCTCAGATAAATAAGTAAAAATGGCTTACTCAGTCCCACTGGTTAGACTTCACCTGGAACTCTGTGGACAGGTCAGTAGCTGGTGTTCCAGAACGGTTATGAGATGGGAACAAGACAAAGAAGCCCTACTAGAATACTGGGATAATAAGGGAGACTAAAGGTACACCCACCTAGAAGGGTGCAGATGTTTGGTTTACATTTACTCCAAGTCAATGAGAAGTGACGCAGTTCTAATCCGGAAGTTATGTGGCCCAATTGTGTGACTCTGTGCAGTACTATGAAGACATTCTTTCACTTACTTACATTTGTCTCTTTAGACATATTCTAAATTCCCTATTTAGTCTAGGAAAATGAAAGTTAAGTGGAAAAATTCTGTTCTGTATAGGCACATCGATGGTACAAACAACTAAAGAGGATTAGAACAATTTAAACTTAGAACCAACACTGGCTTGATAATAAATGTTGCAAAGTCATAGTGAGAATAATTTGATTGAAAGTGCAAGGTATCTATCCATCAAAAGTATGAAGAATCACTTTTCATTAAAGTAATACAGGTGAATCTGTTCTTATTCCAATACTCTATTTTCAAGATAGAATTTTATCAAGTTTGTGGTGTAAAATAGGTGCCTGAAATAGTGGGGACTGGGCTTGATATCCTGAGAAGTCCACTCTAGCTTTACGTGTGCACATTTCAGTTCATTTCAGTTCATTCACACAATCATGTGTGTGCATTTCTCTTCTTCTATGTGCAGTTTTAGCCCTCTTAAATTTAATGACCTCCTGTAATTACCTAAAGGGTTACTAGGTCTATGGCTGTATAGAGATTGCAACCGTGAGTTCATAGGATTCCGTAATACACAAGGACGTGTAGGCTTTATCCTCTAAATTTCACTACTTAGTTACAAATAATCACCAATACTACAAAAATCACCACTAGCAAATACACCTATGATTAATAAAGTGCATATATATATATGTCTCAAGTTATTACAAATTACTATCAACAATCAATATTACAGCAATAATCAATTATAGCAGCACCCAATAGCAGCAATCATAGAATCATTAAGGTTGGAAAAGACCTCAAGGATCATCAAGTCCAACCCAACACCACTTACCTCACTAAACCATGTCCCTAAGCACCATATCTACATGTTTCTTGAACACCTCCAGGGATGGTGACTCCACCACTTCCCTGGGCAGCCTGTTCCGATGCCTGATCACTCTTTCAGTGAAGAGTGATCAAGTATACATATAATATTACAGGTTACTACAAACTTATCACTAGTGAAGCAACCTTTTTATTGTATGCCAGCAGATATACTCATGGTAGGTTACTTACATATATGTATTGCAAGAAGCGCATTACACAGAACTGAGAAGGGGACCCAACCATCTCAGAAGTGCGGGGACAAGCTGAACTGGCCCCATAAGCAGGCCCAGAAGGGGACTAACAGAATACCAACCAGCCTCACTTTGAAGATGATCCACATCATGGAGTTTGGAGTCAGCCACACGTCCCTGGTGAGAGTCCAAGATCTTGTAGAAAGTTCATGCAGCCCTACTTAGAAAAGGGAAAAGTATGCAGCACAGGAATTTCTCAGAGAGAGAAGCTCCATTTTTTATGAAAATTAAATGACTTTATAGAGGCATAAGAGGGCAGAGGACACTACCACTTCAAGCAGCCAGTAGATGCTCTTAATTTCTGTATTTCACCTGTAACATCCAATAGATTATGATGTTTTCTGTTCTCTCAGACCAGTTTCTTTTTTTCCAGACTGTTTTCTTCTTCTTGCAACTAGAACAGCCAACAACAGTTATCAATTCTTATTTTCTCAGGATATTTTCCTCTTTTTTCCAGACTATTTTTCACCTTAATTTTGTGCTTATTGATGTTATTTCAGGATGACTCCAGTTTCTAGGTACCCAGATGTACTTCAAAGATACCAGCTGCACTTCTCAAGATACTTCTAGTTCATAGGCATAGTTCCCAGGCTAACATTTCCCAAGCTGTCAGGCATTTTCCCTGTCAGTATTTCAGCAGAAATTTCTTTTTATTCGGTAATTTTCCCTTCTAACTACATTGCCTTTCTGGCTTCTCATATTACCTGCACAACAAAATATCCTCTGGATAATATCACCTTTGTTGGAAGTAACAGGACTAAGAAATATATAAATATCCATATATGAGATATTTATCAATCTACAGTAAATTCTGTTTACTTCAAAATTCTTTATATTGATGTTCTACAATATTTTCTACCTTGTATGGGAGTCAGAAGAAGGCATGGATCCCAAGTGCCTTAAGTGCTGGACAACTAAAGGAAATACATTGTTTGTGACTTACAAAAAGGAAAAAAAAAAAAGTGATTTAAAAAACCCCAAGGCTTTAGAAACACTTACAATCAGAGCAATATCCTGTACTCCGTACATTCAACACATGGAAAAACCTCTATACAAGATGCTGAGGGCTTTCTTCCCATCCAAGCAATCTAGGCCCTCTTTGGTGTTTGATTTGGATCCTTTCATTAAGTATTTACTGTGCAATATCCACTGCATGGAAAATCTAGTGAGTTAAATAATTAATTTCTGTTTTTCACACTCCTAACATTTTTGCTTTCATAGAAATGGTCTTTCCAATTGGCTAAACCTCCTTTGAAAATGGGACTTCAACTTCTTACAGTTAAAGCCTACTATTAGAATGCATTTACTGTATATAATTTAAAAATTCCATTAAATATTCTAGCATAGTTATGCTAGCTAATAGCTGTTATAGATTTCATAATATACTGTAACATGGAAAATACTACAAAGTGATAAGAAAATTCAGAATAGCAAACTGAAATGTGCAAATACACAACTTGTTAGTCAAAGAGGTCACACTCGTAAAACTCAGGCTTCCCCAAACAGAAACCTGTTGGAATGTCATTTAATAAAATAATCATTACATCCTTTTAGTATCCCGTACATGATCATAGAATCATAGAACCATTTAGGTCAGAAAAGACCTTTAAAATCACAGAGTCCAACTGTAAACCTAACACTGCCAAGTCCACCACTAAACCACATCCCTAAGTGCCACATCTACAAATCTCTTAAATACCTCCAGGGGTGATGATGCAACCACTTCCCCTGACAGCCTGTTCCAATGATTGATAAACCTATCAATGAAAATAGTATCTTAAAAATCAGTAAAGGTTTTTTTAATAACCTCAAATTAAACTTTTTTTTTGTTCCTTCTGAGGTTTATCGTTCCGATATATCATGTAGATGGGCTGAAAAATTACACCAATATTTCTTGTATTACCATTGGCATATAGTATCTCTTAAAGCAGCTTAAAAATGGGAATGAAGAACTATATGTCAATAAAGATTGATATAAACTTTAGAAAAAAACTGTGCTGTATTACAGCATGCATACATGTAAGCTCTAGCTGAAAAGGAATACAGAAATAGGACAATAAATAATTTCTCTAAGCAAAATATTTTCACTGGGGAGTATTTAAGTACCCCTGCTTCTTAGTGACAGAGCATTTCAATGTATGTGACAGCTGCAAATAGCTGTCTCAGTCTTACTTCTTTCAGTGTATTAACAATCCTTTCAGACTTGTTTGAGAAATCACGTCCTGTTACAGTCAGAAAGACCCAGAGACACTCAGCAGCTTACAAAAAATACGGTGCAAAATTTTATCTTGAGTACAGACTTTAATGATGATTCCTCTTAAATTCAGAAAGAAAATAAAAAAGAGAATGAAGAAAATATAGATATGGAAGTGAAAGAAAAATTTGGAGGAATATATACTGTGAGGAGAAAAAATTTCCAGTGAATAAAGGGCTCTTCAAATAAATTTGAAACAAACTGGAAATTTGGCTGGGTAGAAATACAGAAGGAAAAGGAACCACAGGAGGGCATTTGTAATCAGGAAGTAATTTTAGCGTTAATGAGGGGAAGCAGTAGACAAGACAGGTCTTTAAGTCACCACCTGGAGGACTTTCAAGGAAGAGGAAAGCTCAGAAAAGACATGCCAGCCTAATTTTTAAATGGATTTTTTCTTTTTTGAGAAAACTGTGAGGCTGCATGACAACCTGAGGGGCAATAAAGTATAAGGCACTTAGTGTGAAATCCAGGAAATTACCTATGTAGGAGATGACATGATTGAAGAAAGACTGATGAGAAAAAGCTACTGAAGTCAAGAACTGTAATGAGGATAGAGGACTAATGATCATGATATCCATTGCTAATCTAACTAACCTTTTTACATTAAACCATTCTTATTAGAAGTAGCACTTTTAGGCAAATACTTATAGCAAGAATAGAGGTTCACCATGGGAGAAAGGAACAGTGAGGATGGCATAGAAGGTTCTTGTGCAAGAGCCCTCTAAGGGGAGGAATAGTGAAAATGTGGGAGCAGCAACAATGGCTTCAGAAGCAAAGATCTTAAAATGTTCAGAAAAAATAATAATAAAATTAAAAGAGGTAAGAGAAAAGAGAAGGTGATAGACAGTTTTAATACTTATAAGTTTCATACCTGCCTCTTTTTGTGCATGTACTTTTCGTATTTAGCTGTATTTCCCAAGAACTCCAGCATGTAGCTTCTTATTTTTGTGTACAGAACATTGGCACATATTGAGAGCATTCCTTGCTCAATCAGGGTCCTAACCCTTTCTTCTGGAATGAATTTCATTCTGTAACATTAACTGCTCTTTGAAAGAATTCTTTGTTTTCTATTATACTGTGCATAATTTCTTGAGCTTTTCCCTGCCATGCGTTTTGGAATTAAAATGACATCACAAATTATACCCTGAGGAGTAGCTCACTTGACTCATTCGTGAATAAATTAATATTATAATGTACCTGATGTTATTGTTTTAAAATTTATTTCAAGCTTTTTACATTTCTAAATGTATTTTTTTGGTTTTTATGTTCATGAACTCAAGGCACTCTGTATGTTTTTTCCTTCCATAAATTTCACTGAAATTAATAGATGTATAAGGGGTGAAAAAGCTTAAGCAGAGTTACCACTGGAATAAGTTCTTAAATCCAGAAATAAAAATATGCATGTGCATACACTAACTGTTGTTTTTAAATACACTGATTTCCATTTGTAGCAATCTGTTCGTTACTTTAAACTCTAAACCCACTGCACTGTTCAATAAATTGTTAAAATAAATGTATTCTGTGCAAAATAGTGCAAGGAAGTTTAGTAGAGAAACAAATATTTTTGAAACCAGTTTTAGTTGATATTAATATTAATAAATTATTATGTTCTCATTGTTTTGTATTCCAAAGATATTGTGGGTTTGCTTGAAGAAGCTGAGTAGTATGGTTTATTTCTTTATAGACAT
Source organism: Pterocles gutturalis (assembly GCF_000699245.1). NCBI lineage: Eukaryota > Metazoa > Chordata > Aves > Pterocliformes > Pteroclidae > Pterocles > Pterocles gutturalis. The sequence continues at coordinate 5,708 of NW_010120419.1, forward strand.
ATTTCTGTGTAGAAAATAATGAAGATTATTTTTCTGAATTGTTGCACAGCTAATAACAATTCTTTAAATTTTTAGTTCAGCCTGGAACAGCTGGGTTATATGTTTCTGTATGTATTATCCTTCCTTCCCCACAAGGAATAATGAACAAGATGGTCAAATAAGCATGTATTTTTTGGCAGAGGACAAATAAAAAGTAAACAATCAATGTCATTTCTAAATACAAAAATTAATGAAAAAAATTTAATGTGAAAAGTGACTCACAATTATAAATACAGCAACCTGCTGTCTAGAACTACTTCTCGGTTGTCCTTTCTGCTCTATGCTCCCTGATCTGCATTGTAATCTTCTATTGCTGTTACACAAATGCCGTTAAATAACTCTGCTATTATATTATTTGAAAAAGAAAGTTCTGGTTTTATCTATTTAAATTCTAAAATTAGCATTAAGATAAATTGATATCACACATATACTTTGACAATATGGCTCTTAAAAAATGTCAACTTGCTTTAAAGAACTTTACTGATCCATAAAGTTCACATTTGAACCTGATGGCCAATTGCATTTTTAAGATACTAACAGATGATCAGAAAATAGTTCTTAATTATATTATCTAAAGGAAATGCCCTTGGAAAGTGACTTGCATTTCCATTTAAGTGATTATAGTGTTGCAAAATTGGAAGCAAATGACTTTTTGACATCTATTTTTGTTCAGAAAAGTCTGTCTAGCAGCTAAAAGAACTAGAATATATTTGGACCACCCTTTAAAATAATCATCCCATAAGATGAGAACAGGGCAGTAGATTGACAAAGATATGACTATGCTGAAACATGGCTACATGACTTATTATCTGGTGACTTGATGACATTTTGATCTTAGAATGCATAGTAGTTCAAAAGTGAGATGACAGTTCTGAAGAGATACAGTATAATTTCCAGTGATAATATTTGCATAAACATAATCATCTTACTGATAATTTAAGTTCTATAAGCAGACAATAATCAGTTAGAGACTAAATGATGTTATATAGCCGTAAATACATTATTTATTTCCTTCAGTGGTTTCTTCTGCCAAACAAGCCTAAATGTAAGCCTGAAGCACTCTGTACAGCTCAAAATACTTTAGTAAACCTTTGGAAAGTGTTTTCTGTCCTTCCATTTGTCTTGTAGGGTAAGTGAAACAGTAAAATAGCTATCTGTGGAATGCATCCAAAGTGAAAAACTTTATCCCTAAAAGACAATTGAATTTCAATAGCACTTGAGACTTTCAGAGAAATCGTACTGCTTTCCCTGGATCCACCAGTATCAACGTCAGTCTCACATGACCTATTTTTACACAGCATTTGCACTAAGGATTCTTATCAGGGGTTACTCATGAATGCTTCTGTGGTTTTGCTTCTCTATAGAGACTTCTTGTGTTATTCTTTACAAACTATTTTAATTTACAGTTTTTCTCACAGTTAATTCTCAGAGGTGTTATAATCTACTTTTTAGTGGAATACTTTATATGCTTACTTTGCTATCTTGACACCTTAACTGGCTACAAAAACTATTAGTCTGCACTGAAAAGAAAACAGCTTTCATCTAAAAGTTGCTTCTCCTATACCTACACAGATAATGAAGGAAAGGTGGGCACTGAACTTGGACTTTGGCAGTTGTGATATGTCAATATGTGTTGGAGAGAAGCTAACCAAATTTAAATAATGTCTAACCTGCAAAAAGGGTGAACCCAAGCCACAATTTATAGCCTTCTATCTATTAAGTCCAGATTAAAAACTATATGCTGTTTAGTCTAGTTGTCAACAATGGTGAAGCATCGAGTTCATTGGGATTTATAGATGACTGACTCATCTAAAGAACAAATAACATTAAATTTTATTATTTTTTTAAGAATGAAGGCATGAAAGCATGAATATTTTGATTAAATGTCCTTTTTTGCCTAAGAATCTGCCATTCCTAAGGTGGGCACACTACTTTTTGTAGGAATCAATCTCCTGCGAATGACAGTTTTCTCAAGCTTTCCTTACCAGCTTTCTGCAGGTACTCATGCTTCTGGCATTAAAATAGTGTTTTTTCCTGGTATCTGACAGTTCTAACCTGCTGCCTCCACAAAGCAGAACCATTTCTTGGGAAAGAGAGGTCACAAATGGGAGAAAATTTAAAAATTTTATTTCCTGAATATACATTTCTCTGTAAAAAGGGAAGCACTCAAGAGACTTGATCTCCCCTTTTGGGCTCTTGAAGGGTTCAAGAGTCCCATGAAGTAAGTACCCCTCCAAAAGACATGTTAAAAGACTATATGATTTTTACTGAAATTACTTTACATGGGGAGTACTCTGTGACCTTTGGTCTACAACTTTTCTCAAACCTGAATCCCCAAGAAGAAAACTGTTTAATGAATTGTTCGTTTGGTTTGTTATTTTTTTTTTTTTTCTGGTTTGAAACTAGGTTTCTCAGCTATTCTCATTCACTAACTGATGCTGTATTTTCTGTAAACACCTTGTGAGATGCTATGACAGACAAAAGGACTTCAGGCCATTCCATGATCCTCATCTTTCTTTCTCTTGTGTTTCTACCAACAAAAGCAAAGGTACATCTCAAGAACAGGAGTTGCTAATGTTTACAGAACTATGCAGTATGGAAAAGAGTAGAGATACAGCAAAAGTTTGGATACCACCAGATGAAATAGTTGATTAGACAAAAAAAAACTTCAGCTTGTTTTTAACTGCAATCAACCCTGTAAACATTCTTGTCTTTAGATGAAACTTTCAGGTAAGTCTGCTTTTCATTGCAACAAAACTAACATTGAAGGAAATTCAGTGAAGTAATATTTCCAGGATGAAATGTACTGTTGGAGCTTTGGCTGCCTCTGAAATGTACTTCAGAAAATAAAAAGACAGCTATGCTGATGTGAGCAGCCATAAAGGTGGCCTGGTTAGAAGGGGAAAATTACTAAATGGAAGAAATTGTCTGCTGAAAAATAATGACAAAGTGTCCTGGGTTAAGCTGGTGGTGACTCCAACCTTGGTGTCCTCTACAGCCATGGCCACTGAAGCCCTGGGATCTGCTATATCTACACAGACTGTAGCTACCCAAACATCCATAGAAGCTACAGCTACGATCACACAAACCCCACCATCCTTCACAACACCTCTGGTTCCAGTGCCCACTACAGCAACTCCAACCATGGAACTCGTTGATACAACTTCAGCCCCAGCACCTGCTGCACTAACACCAACCATGGCACCCATGGCTACAACTTCAACCCCAACTACTGTGCCTGCGGCTACAACTTCAACCCCAATACCTCCAGTCCCAGCATCCAATACGGTGACTTCAACTGCAATGCTCACTGCAGTGACTCCCATGCCCACAACTTCAACTCCGGTGCCTTCAACCTCAACAGTTCCAGCCCATCCATGCACACAGTGTATGCTCCCAGCACAGCACCGACTCCGACTCCTCTCTGCTCGGCTTCGCCACACCACCCCTCACTTGAGAGAGCGCGTATGCCCTGTAGTAGTGACTCTAACTCCAGCACCAAGCACAGCTACTACAACCACGGCACTCAAACTTCATCAAGCAGCATCCCAGAGTCTCTGCCATTAGTCGTGGCCCCCATACGGAAGAAGAAAAGACAAAATCAATACATGTAGAAGAGGAAGAAGAAACTCCTCCTACGAGGGAAGAAGAGGAAGAGACCTATGACCCTGATAGAGAGGAGGTGGGCGCCTCCAGAGCAGGGCCATCATGAGTACAAGGGGAAAAAAAAAGAAGTCGTAAATGAGATGGTAACCATCTGACCTCCATCCAGGAGTGAGCTGCAAGACATTAAACAAGACTATCGCTGTAAGAAAGATGGAGCCTGGATCTAGAGTGTGGAGAAGCTGGACAGTTGGGAAATCTTGCTGGGGATGAAGCCATCAGCAAAGATGTTAAAAAAGAGCAACCGGCTTGTCTGCTTCTGAAATCTAATTCACTTATTCTTTATATTTTATACAGTCATATAAGTAATCTATATTAAGTATGTCTGCTGTTATATTGTTGGTAAGTTTGCTTCACTAATGATAAACTGTAGTAATCTTTAACAGCATGTAACTACTTGGTTGTTGCTGTTATTGGTTGCATTACAATACCAATTGAAGTTATTATTGATTGTTACCATGCTATTGATTGATATTATACTACTGATTACTGATTATAATTTATAATAGCTCGATATATGGTCATTCATATTCATTTTATTAAACATAAATGTACTCTCTAGTGGTGATTTTTTGTAGAATTGGTGGTAATCTGCAACAAAGTAGTGAAAATTAGAGGATAAAGCCTCTGTGTCCTTGTGTATTACGGCATCCTATGAACTCACAGTCACAATCTCTATACACCCATAGGCTTGGTAACCCTTTAGATCATGAGAGGTCGTGGATGCCCCATCCCTGGAGGCATTCAAGGCCAGGCTGGATGTGTCTCTGAGCAGCCTGGTCTAGTGGTTGGCGGCCCTGCCTGTGGCGGGGGGGGAGAAAGTTAAGGATTACTA
>NW_010120419.1:10275-49306 GCF_000699245.1 Pterocles gutturalis
CACTATGGTCCTTTTCAACCCAGGCCATTCTATGATTCTATGATTCTATGATTCTATGATTCTATGATATAGTTAGCTCTCTTATTAATTGTTTAACTGAGTTATCAAATATTAAATAAATGCACAACGAATATGCACACTCTTTGTATTGCATTGGCTTTCTTTTTAGTTTCTCCTGAGGCGCAAAACATGACAAACTTTATTGAAGGATGCCTTGCTTTGTAGTGGTACAACAGCATAAAACCATTCAAACTTACATTTATTTTTTTTCTGCATAATTTACTGTTTAGAAATTGATGTCTTTCATAAAATAAAAATGTATGAGAGACTGAGATTTCTCTTCTAGTTGGGGATAGTCTATAACTCTTCCCTCGTGAATCTTTCAGCCTAGTGCTTTTTGAATAGGCTTATAGTCAGAGGATACCCTTTTGTAGGGAGTATTTGTGCAGTTTTTCTGTGGTGGTGCATGCTGTGCAGATTTTTCAAGTTATACATAGTTCTTGTTGCAGGAAAAATACTGAAATGTGAGGAGCATAGATGTTATTTGCAAATAAAAATTGTCTTCTTTAAGAAAAAAGTAGCTCTAAAAATGGTACTTCAGTTATACTGTGATTTCTTGAACAATGCTACAACTAGCACTGGATGGTGTACAGATGATGACTTTTTACTGATTTTTCTTTTGTACTGAATGCCAGAAACACACCATTATCTTTCTTCTGCTAACTTTCCTCTGGTTATAGAAATGACATCATGACTGGAGTTGGAAAGAAGAGCCAGCAAGGATATTCAGATGTTAGTTAGGATGAATATGAGAGGCAAACAATAATCCCACAAGGCTCAAAGGACTTCAGAGGGACAAGTGGCTGCTAAAATTTCAGCAAGTGAACCACAAGTTCACGTGAAGTTGAAAGGAAAATATGAAGGGAAAACCATAGAATATCTCTGGAATAGACGAAAGAAAATTAGAGGAACAACATCAAGAAAAATAGGATGGCAAAATGAAATTGAAGGAATACCAAGGGAGACAAGAAAATAGTCTAATCTAGAAAAAGCTGTATTTGAAATTGAAAGTTACACTTTCTCTTGACAGTAACAAGCTCAGAAGGGTTATTCAAAATTATCTTTAAATTTTGTGTAGTGATTCAAGACTACTAATAAAAGGCTTTTGAGTATGACAAAATGCTTTAAATTTCAGAATATGGTATACTTTATTTAGAAATATTTATTCTCCCTGCTCCATGCTGAAAGGAAGAGCATGTGGCAGCCACAGTTTATGGTTATTTTTTCATTAAGGCAGTGTAAACTATATCTTAATGAAGTGGAAAGTGTTTCCATTCTGTAAAAAAAGATACAGGGTATTTCAAAGGTAATTAAAGTCTTACAGACATCAGCTGTTTGGTGTAACATCTGCAAGTGTAGAAGGCCTGAAAAAGAGATAATAAAATCCTACGCTGTAGATTTTTTGCCCAAGTCCTCTTGGAATCACCCACCTTGTCTACTTTTCTCTTGAATTGTTCAAATTCCTCTATCTTTCTTTTCATGCACTTTGCAGCCTATGTCAATGCTATTGGTAAGGCCAACCCTACACTTACTTTGGCGAAAATCTGAGAGGTTGTAATTTTGACATGCATATTGAAATATCTAAGCATTGTAGGTTTATTTCATGCTGATGTGCTTCAATGGCAAGAAAATGCCCTAATGAGACAATGGTACTCTGGAATGCTTTCTTGATAAAGTAGTCACAACAATAAAGGTGATTTCACACACATCACAATTAACACTGTCAGTGCCTCTGTGCAAATGATCATTCCTCAGCTTCTAAAACCTCTGCACCTAAATAGAAGTAAGTTCATAAACCATAACCAATAATTAAGCAATAAATGGAAAACTTTCTCACTTTTACTGCAACAGCTGGTAATGTACAGTACAAGTTGCTGAAAATTAAGTGGACACCTTTGTTCCATATATATAAAGATTGATGGCTCACAGAAAGACAAACCTTGTCATTCCTTAGCTATGTTTTACTTGGAAATGAGTCACTAAAGCATGACCATGGAGCACATACACTTGGACTGATATTTGTGATATTGACAGACTTTGGTAGCTGAGGATTTGGAAAGAAAATAAATAGTTACTCTCTTCTCCAATTCCTTTACTCTTGAAGATTGCAATTTCTTAAGTTAATGTGTAACAACAGAGTAAGTGAAATAAATTGACAGCCTCTAAATAATTCACTTTAATGCCTTATTTTCATTCAGTTCTAACATCCATTTTTTTTTTTATTTTATAGAAAGTGTGATAATAAAGTGTGTACAACATATTTACAAATTAATCTCTATTTCACATGGAATGCTTTTTAATGTAATGTTAATCCTTCCAGTAATAAATTTCTTCTCATTAATCTTCCCTTCATGTTTCTTAAATCTATGGTCTACATAATCCAGCTTTTTCATGACAGAATGAGCTTCTTATAGCTATTTCTAGCTATCAGAATCTACCAAAGAATGTGTGTGCAACTAAATAATATCTGTATTTCAGAAACATTGTGATTTGGGGTTTTTTTTTTGGTTGGCGTTTTATTTATTTATTTATTTTTCTGGTCTTGATGCACTTTCACATGAGGAGGGGAAAACTACACACACCCCCTCTCCCCTCTATTTCTGAGGGATCAAGCTTTAGTAACTAGAATGGCATTCCTCTTAAGAAAGACTATTGCATTTGGCTTTGGGTTAGCCCAGTAGTTTGGCAGCTCAGGTACCTGAGGAAAGGGAGATAAAACCTATCTTTGGGTAAATGTTCATCCTCAGGAGTGTTCCAGTTACTTTCCAGGCAGGGCTGACTCACCCTAAACCTATTGAGTAGAACGGCCTTAACAGTATTGTAAATCTTGTTTCAATGAAGTCTCACAAGAGAAGCATCAAGGTTCCCTGTCCAAGGCAGCTGAAGGCAATGGTGCATTATAACGCATTTTGCAAGGCAAAGCAAGCAAATATGGAGAACAGTTACACTTTCAAACAGAATCTGTGAATAGTAAGTATGTTACATTTATAGCATAATCATCCCTGTCACTGTATTTTTAAGATGCAAAGGAACCTAACACAGATTTTTTAAAAAAGAAAGAAAAAAAAAAGACTTAACTACCACTCCTAGTCATTGCATTGCATCAGATGTTGGCTTAATTGAACAAATATTGTCTGTTATGATTACAGTGAAGCATATTGTAACTATGGTTATAACAGACACTGGCACACATCACCAGCCAGGATAAATCAATAGAATCCCATTGGCACCAGAATATGTAGGCTGATTTTTCACAAGCAGAGGTTTTGGCCTATAATTTTATGATTATAAGAAAGGAGGAGTATATGAAAGGCATTTTCAACATTACTTTAAAAAAAACAAGTTTTTTCTTTTTTTCTGGGCTACAAAGGCGCGCAGTCTTTTCAGTCATCCAAGTGCAGATTGTAACCAAATACCTTATTTGTTGAATTAGCATATGCTGTCATATTACCACATCTGCCAACATAACTTCAAATTTTGCCCTCAGAAATTAAGGCAAACATTCTATGCTCTCCAACATAAAGCTAAGGTAAACCAAATTACCAGTTGAATAGTTTTATCAAACAGTGTAGCAGTAATATCTGTGTGACTGCTACATATTCATAACATTACCTAATCACAGTGAAAGGTCTTATATGTAGTGTTCTTGTGGGGTTTATCAATCTGTCTTTGTTACTAAGTCTGCCACAGACTAAAGAGTTCATTTGAAGTAAATAACATTTTTAAGCTTTTTTTTTTTTTTTTTTTTTTTTTTTTGGCAACAAATTGAGTATCTATGATAAAACTCAAATTTAAAATTGGGATTTTAGATTTCCAAACATTGTGATACAAAACAGCCTAAAGAATACAGTCAACATCAGGATTACGAGGAAAAAATTGCAGAAATCTTCATCTATTAGGGCCCCTTCATATATATGAAGTTCTAAAAATGCATCTAGTCTGAAGTCTTTTTCAGAGCAAAATTTCACTACAATATTTATAGATACAGTTATCAGTACATATCTAGTAAATCAGTACATATCTAGTAAATGTCATTATTAGAAAACAGTGAAATAATAATATTCAACACCTCACTGACCAATTTATGAAAATAAATCACTGTATACACACAGGATAACATTAAAAAGTAGTGTTGACCTCCACCCTTTAATAATGAGATTCAATACTGAATACATGCTGTTTTGAAGGGACCCTTGAGCTTTAATTATTTTATTGTGAAGTCTGTTCCTAGAAACACTTAGCCAAGTCAAAAGATTAGACAGGGACCTCCCATTCCTATGAACATCTCGTACAAACTGTAGTTAACAGATTAAGTTGAAGATCCCTTCTGTTGGGTATTTTTATTGTTTCGTTCCTTGGAGTCCTCCAATGACAAGACACCAAGCTGATTACATACATTGTAAACAGTCTGTCTTGTTTTGAAATCTGTATGTAGGGTAATGAACATTGTAAACATATGTAAAACTTCACACTAAGTTATTTTAGAGCTGCAGTTTGGTGCTTGTTAAAATTCTGTCTTTCTGGCCTTTATCAGGCAATGCTATTCAGTTATAGTGATTTCACCAGGGGTGAAATATGCCTTATTCAGAAATGGAAATCCTAAATTCCAGGAACACAATGATACAAAAGGGTCAGGCTCTCCCTCTAAACTATGCATGTCACTTATTTCTCAGAAACTGAAGTAGGCATGAAAAATCCAGTTAAACAAAGAAACTGCAGCTAAAATTTAAATTATCTCCAACTGAGGTGACAAAAATGGTTAGAGGAACAAGCATGCTGCTCCCAAAATGGATTATAATTCTTTATAATTAGCACCATCTTTGAATTTTTAAATATATCTATCTTTTAAAAATATTCAGATCTCTCATTCTATACAGACCCTTACACTTCTTCTCTCTTTCTGTATAAAGCTAAAGAAAAATTAAATGTTGGCAGTTAAAGTAGCTACATAAGTATGGCAACCATCCAAAACTCAAACAGACAGATCTGCAGTCATCTTTACATGTGCAAAAATAGTTGAAAAAGATTTTAGCACTCTAGACATTTTATCTGGGTAAGATCTTACTCAGTGGAAGGTGATTGACAGTAGATCTTATGTTTGAAGATTTAAACGGAGAATGTGAAATGTCTAATAAATGGCATTCCTCACACAGTTCAACCATTTATTTGCTCAGAAAACCACATGCAGAGCACTCTTGGTCATATGCTGGGGAAACGTTTCATTGTCTTATGTAGATGAGGCTGTCCTTTTGTACAGACCCACTATATTTACCAAAGTAATTGGTAGCTGCTACATAGAATACCACTTCTGCCACAGAAACATGACCACTGGAGATTTAATGAGCTGAACCTGTGTCAAAAAGAAACAGTTTTATTTACTACTATGAATTTTGTTAAGTATTCATCAGTGTGTATTTTTTGCTCCAAGGGGATAGTTTTCAGGAATCACTCAAATATAATCCACTGCAGTTTCAGCTATATTTGAGCTCATTGTTAATGCTTCCTCACAACTTAGTGAAATCTGCATTGGGAATTTAGATCCTAAGAATAGTTTTCAAAGGGTGATGAATCAGACTACATGTACGTTAAAAGGACAATCACTGTAAGTTATGTCACTTTGGAATAATAAATTTTGTTTAAAGTTTTCAGACTAGATGCTGCCCTCACTTACAGTAGTGTCAGTCAAGAATAAGTCTTCTGAAGCCAATGCAATTATTCTGGGTTTAAATCCATATATCTGAAATCACACAGTGGTTTAGTCTTCTCCATAAATTAACCAGGGTTTGCTCATGCACGCTTTCTTCAGACAAACATATATTCAGGTAAATACGTAGAAGTCTGTGCTTGGGGAAAGAATTATAGGTGATTATAGCACAGGACAATTATAACAGAAATAACTTAATTTACCTGAAATTCCTTCCCTCTAACACTTCCAAATGCACACACACAAACACAGGCACACATATGCACGTATACACAATTACACCTGTAAAGAACCTAAGGACATGGGCTTTGTTCAAGGAGCACCACTGAGGCTGGATAGTAAAATAACAATTTTCTAAAACACATGTAGGCGAAGAAACAGTGGTGAGATTTGTGCCCATGAGTTACAATAATTCCTACAACCTCATGTTTCCAGACAAGCCCCTAGGACCCCCTGTGAGACAGAGGCACTTAATCTACGTAGAATAGAAATCTAGCAGTTGAGTGAATTTTGTTAACATTTTATATTTGTTGTAAGCCTAGTATAAAATCCTCTCACAGGAAAAATGGAAGAAAAGCTTATAGAAAACATGCATCATAAAAAAATTTCAAACAATGAAAACATTGAGGAAGTTCTTTCATTTATCTTTATTATTTTTAAAGTGTTATTCAAAGATGTCATCAAATTCATCATTTTGCTGTTTTTTATTAACTCTAAGCATACAGCAAGGTACTTCAAAAGCAATAAAGTTTTTTTCTGTCAGGACCAAAATTTATCTCCAGTATAACACCAATGAGTTAAGATTAATTTTATTCCTTGTTTGCCTTTCTATTGTTGTATAGCAATATAATTTTGTTTATTGTCCACTCTCCCCTTCTATTTTTAAAAGTGTCATTTGTCTAAAATATTATGTGTAATAAATCACTCATGGCAGAAATAGTAATAATATTGACCACACATAACTATTTATCATTGTGTTTACCATTGTGCTTGCTCTTTTCCTGCCCTGCACACACTCCCCGCTGTGCCTGCAATGTCCAAGGAGAGCAGAAAAGCTATGCATCACTGTTGCCAGAGGGATTTTCGAGTAGAACTGTCACAGATAAAAATACTTGTTTGTCTTGGGAGACAAGACCTGGTGTAGTCTTTAGTTTACACCTGAAGGAAAGGTGAAAGCACAGAATCACCAAAACAAATGTTTTAAAGTGTAGTTTTGCACTAAAACGTAAACATTCCTGGTCTCAGCAAGAGGCCAAATGATTTGGCACACCATTATTTTGATAATTTTAACAATCAATATGCCCTTACTATTTTGTGTCTTTTGAATTTGTAAGTAGCCCATTAATTTCATCTTCTACCAGATCAGGCAGTACTGTTAATACAGCTCAGTGTGTGGTGTTCAGCTGTTCCACTTATTCACACAACGGCATTTCTGAGGGTCTTCTCCTCATTCCAGGGGTGATAATCTTTTAGTTAACCAGTGCAATGCCAGTTTATGGCTCAAAATTGATTCATATGTTGCCAGAAGTTTTTGTTGTTACAATTGACACAGGCAAAAATATTTACCTTTTTTATCTTTGCAGGAAATTAATAACTGTTTTTGTTGATGGAGTAAAGGATTATAAAGTTGTAAAGTGACAAAAATACAGGTGTGGAAGTGTCTTAATTTGGGGAATAGAAGACACATGCTCTGTCTAACCCCACAAATCTGTTTATTTTTTATATTGACAAGGTAGTTTCTAGGTCTTTTGAAATTATTCTCCATCCCACTAAAAGCTGAAATCCAGTTATAAGATAAATAGCATCAAACTTGCATGTTGATGGCATATAGTACTTATTTTCTTCTGGAACTCCATTTTTGCTGTGCTAAACTGATTTCACAGAAACAATAGAAAACCCCATAAGTTTGAGATTTTCTTTCTTTTTTAATAAACCTGAATCACTTGGAGAAACAATTAATTTGCTTACTTGTCTGCATGAAAGAAAAAAGTGTTAATCTCTCAAACTACTTAGAAAATTAATTTACTCATATTGTAATATTTCAGGTGTCAAAAAATATTTTCAAAATATTACTCTCATTATAGAACAATTGATTCTTTTGGAATTTTTCTATCCACATTAATGTTATATGAAGTAATAACATACACTGTACCAAGTTGTACAAGTTAAACTGCTGACTCACACCAAACATGACAGCCTTCAAACATTATTTGAAAGTACAAGTATTCTTAATTTTTGTCTATGCTACAAAAACTGTTCATCCTTCTTTGAATTAGTTTTACATCCCTCTCCCACTGTGACAACTTCGTAGATTGCAATTTGTCTTCAGATCTATACAATTCCATAGCTTGCAACTTTTTGTCTCTGTTACACCAGTGTCTATTTAATATGCAAGCCCTAGATCTGTGACTTCATCATATCCATGTCCTGCTACCAGATACAGAAGCGCTTTGTTCTGCCTCTTTTCATGCTGGAGGAGTTTTTCCTAGGGGTTGCTCCTTGTTCTGAAACATGAAAATGTGTGAAGCATAAAACTCCAGCTGTGAATACTTACCTCCCTGCAGTGTTAAAAAGTTCAATATACAAAACACCTGGTTTCAAGCAAAATGTACACTAAGATATATGGCAATGAGACAGATTTAATATACCCCATAGGGCACTCAAGCAGTTTTTAAATTAAAGACACAACATAGTTTAGTTTCTTTCTTTTTTTTTTTTTTTTTTTTGTAATGAGCCTTTGCTATTTCACAAATAATGAATTGATATGTCTTCCAACTGAAGAGAAAATCATAAACAAAAAATGAATTACAGTGAGTGGATAGGATAAGGGATGAGGATTCATTATTATGTGAATAACATCTGAAATTTAAAATTCACATTATGAACAGAAAAAAAGGCTTAGTTCTGTGCAGAAGAAATACAGTGGCTCTCCAGAAAAGAAAATGGTAATCTTGACATGGAGATACATGCTATGGGGCAGGTCTACAATTCAGCTGAGGTTTATTTCTTAACAGTTCAGCATCGTTAAGATTTATTTTTGTAACAGTTCAGATAACCAAATGTCAATACATCGACATGTAGACTGCTATTAGAAGGTGACAATATAGTGGAGACTCTTCCTCCTACATTATGTTCTGCAGACACTATTTCACTAGTATATTTGACTGTACTTCCATGCAGAGCTGTTTTAATGCCCAAGAGTATAGATGTATCCTGAAATAATTGACAAGAAGTTCACAAGGAAACATAATAAGGAAATTAAAAAAATCATTAATCATCAAATGTTGTTATTATGACTTCATACAACAGATACAGATGTCATCATTGTTTCTGTTTTCGCTCAGGCTCACATACTCATGTCTTCTAGCATTGTATCTTGCCTATTTAGTGAGCCTTTCCTCTGGACAATACTAGTTTTGTCTTCACAGGATAACTTGTATAATAATGGGAACACAATCTTCCCCAACATATGGGCATGTGATCAAAAATGCAATTGTATTTTTAAACCATCTACATAATTTAGGTTTTGAAAGGACAGAGTTCTGGCATACATAAGGCATATCTATAAAGTCCAAAATAGAAATTTTCTATACTTTTTTCAGAAGAATCTGTGGGGCTCAAGCAGTTGATGCACTGAGGGCTCAATATACCTGTGCAGCTAACTGTTAAGGTAGGACTGAGAAATTTTTTCTATGAGGGATGATAAATTTTGGAGCCTGTGGATGAGTTTCACTAGTGTAGGAGACCAGCTGGGCTGGAATTCACCTCTACATCGACCACACCTTAGCCAAGGCCAGAAACAGATCTCTCTGAAGGCACAGAAAGCTCTTCCTCTGTGGGGAAGTGCTATCACAGCTCAGCTGGATTTTTTTCTGACTCATCACTATGAATTTAATATTTAAACAACTCTTAAAGTAGAAGAGTGCCTGTCAAGGGCCATTTCTGAATGATAATGTAATGGCAGTTTGATATGAATGCTGTTAAAGAGTTAAGACAGGAAGTGCAAACTGAGTACAAGAATGTCATGCAGAAATCAACAGCAGATTCGGGAGTAGAATTCATGGAGACATTTAATGAATATGCTAAAGAATTTTATCTAATATGTTTATTTAGGCATATTTTCCATTTTCAGTGGCCATTCTCTGAAAAATTAACAGGTTTCAGTCACATAGAGTTGATAGATTTTGTACTCCATTTCTGCTAACACTCAAGATTTTCTAACTCAAAACTGTTAAATATTCTCACTTCAGTGGTCATCACCAAGTAAAATAAATTAATTAATTTAAAGCTCCCTAATAGGGTAACGGGAACAGCTCTATTTGTAATTTATTAAATTGGAAAAAGTAAAACAAAGAGTAATCTTGCATTAACTGGACAGTGTACTGTAGCAGATCTCTCAAATAACTATACTGAGAAGCATTTATTTGATTAAGAATTTATATCAAGTTCTAGATAAATGATATTTCCTATTTCTACAACATATTGAAATATTCATCATGCTTTTTTGGGGTGAATGGTGTTCACAGGTTGATTCCAATTTCAATGAATGTATTAAAATTTTGTAAAATTTGTAAATCAAATCATTGACAATAAATAATTCTTGTCTATGAGATACCTTTGAATTATTCCATGTGCTCATTTATTACTCATACTTACAATTAATTTTTTTAAATTAGTATCACTGACCCTTTAAATAATGACAAAGATTTTAAGCAGAAAAAGTATGATCAATGCCCAAGAAAAAACAAATCAAAAATATTGTGTTACATATGCATGACCATTCATTGTTTCAAGATATTCAGTAACTATCCAAATATTCACAGGCAGTATGCTTTCAAAAATAAGCTCTATATAAATCTTTCATTTATAAAATTATTTACAAAACTTTTTTTTGTTTTAATTGGAGCAACTATCCTTGAGAATATGTTTTCACAAAGTTTAAAAAACAAAATTGTTACAAATCGTGAATGTTCAGTGACATTTCAAGTTTTCAATGAGTGGGAACGACATGTTAAAATGTTAGATTTTAGTGGGTGTTTAAGTAATGTCAACTGTTAGTAATAAGGACAATATCAATAACCTTTAGAAATAGACTCAGATTATGCTCTCAGTCAGTTTTAATTGTTCTCCGGAACCAACTTTTGATTAAAATTTACTTGCAACAGCAAGCCATTTTTCACTCATAGGAAAAGGAACACATCAGGTGAACACCTGCAAGAAAAAGTATCTCTACATATGTTCCGGTAGGTGTTTCTTTCAGACTGCAGTTGCCTTCTGACTCAAATTTCTAGGAAACACCCTAGAAACACAGATCATGAAAACATCTCCCATTTAAAAGTCAATCTTGCATTTATAAAAAAATATCAGAGTGGAAAATAAAGCATGCATTTTTATGGAGGATTAATCTTCATCATTAGTTTTAACTAGCTTGAACTACTTACAAGAGGTGACACACATGAAGTTGGATTGGATAAGACAGTTTCATGTACTAGTGAAAGCGAGCCACTATGCCTCGAATTCAAATAAACATTTTTTTTAGTTACATTTTGAGGAATAAGATGGTTATGGGAGAGAGGTACTCCAATGCAGAATTTTACCCATTTTAAACACTTGAGGTAGTAAGTTCATGATTTATATTTTATAATGACCTATCTTAACAAAAAAAACCCAAATGGCTTGTGTTCTTTGGTAACTACACTGTTATCTTATTCAGTGACAAATTCTTTTTCTTTTAAGGTAAGTTATTTTACTCCAGGAGAAATTCTCATGCATCCTATGTTGATACTACACAAATGTATAAATGTACAAAAGGTGAAAGAGGTTACAATTTCTGTGCTCTGGCAAGGAATTTTTTCTTCCTGTCTTCCAGAAGCAGATTGTCCACATGGAACCTTCAGAAGATAGTGCTTTTATTTCTGTCAGATGAAATATTAGATTCACACTGCAGATACAGAATTCTGCATCTCTAAAAAGTTTCCTCGGCATTGAGGAGGCATGACATCGTATGTTTCCTCTGGGAAAACGTGTTAACATCATTCCTTGAACAATCACGGTTTAACACTTTGATGATAAGCTCCACAAGATATAAATTATTTCCTTTGTCTTTGAGAAAGTATACAAATGTCCTCTGACCTGTGTAGCTAGGACAGCACTGAAAAAAAATTAATCAAAATTCATTTCCCATCTTTGCAATGCCCTTTTGTGTAAGTTCGGGAAAAACACAGCTTGTCTTTCCAGTCCACAGATGTTAACACCATGAGATAGCGTATTCAGAATCCTAAGCATTACATGAAGAGTAGTTATTTAAAAATAAAATGAAACATGGTAGAAGATATTTATACTATTCTGTACTACAAAAAAGTTTGTTGTCCTCTTAGATATTAATTACTGTTATAGCTGAATTCCAGTATTATTCCATAAAAATATCACCAAAAATAAAGGTAAATTAAATAAACACATAAATACATAGCAGCAATACTATATTAAAAACTCAAAAAATATGAACATTCTGACAGGCTTGAAATTGTCTAGCATACACTCAGAAGCTTCTCTTTCTTTCACATACAGCTTTGAAGGAAAGCAATTTCCTGAATTTTTTGCTTTGCTTTATTCTGTTTTCCTTTGGAACAGCAAAAACTCCTCTTAAATTACCGTATTTCCTGGAAAATATGAGGTTAGAGTCTGATGTCTGAAACAGTATTGTAAAGAACTGAATACTTCTGTTACATTTTCTTTGACATTGTACTGTTCAAGTGTCATTGAGCTGCTCTTCCCAAACACTAAGCCAGTAAGAGCAGTCCTTCAGATACTTCTTCTACGGCTTTTAGGTTATGAATTTCTACCTGATATCAGCATGTAGAACACTGTCTGAAGGCACTTAGAAAAGGGGGGAAAATCTAATTTAATTATGACACAGGGTTTTAATTGGTCACAATCCACTTGTCTGTTCTTACAACCCTTTTTAAATTTGTTTTTCTTTCACTAGAGGAAAGATTCTGGCTTCAAAACGTTGTGGGTTTTTTTTTTTTTTTTCAACTCACATTAATTACATTTATTTCAGACAAGGACAATTTCAATAAATGTCTGAACAGTAATAGACTTATGTGGGCTCTTATGCATCTCCCATATCAACACAGTATTTGGTACCCTCCCTGATACCTAAAAAACCATCTAGATTGCTTTTCTGCTACAGTAGCCTCACTTCAGAAGCTGTACATCTCTGGGGAAAAATTATAAAGTGTTAAAATACAGTTCCTTACTGTTAGTCGAAAGATGGCAATGGTCCTTTTGGTTACATTTATACTAATAAACTAAGTATGTCTGGAGACCAGTTCACATGCAATGTCAGACTGCTTAGTTGCTCAAATGCCTCTTAACACATATCTTTTACTACTACTTTTCCAAGAAGTGCTCTCTCGGGAAAACTCAGGTAGAATTTGGTGGGGGGCACACATAGGCCAAAAGCTGTTTTTAACAGCATTATAAATAATCCCATCTTTTTCTGGAATTAAAAAGGTATAGCCATATGGATATGGGCTGTGTTATGCCATCTGCCTTCAGGGCCAGAGAATATGGCCTGTCTCATTGTATTGATGTAGATATTTATTGCATTTAAAACATTTTCATAAACTGCCCGTAGAATGTATTTAGAGAAAATAATTTCTTGCATAATCTCAGTCCTCCATTCTCATTCTGTATCTTCTTTTTTTATTAGTTTGTTTGTTTCTTTTTTTTTGTGGCTACTTCTCTTTACAGTTTTGTTCTTGCATTTTTACACGAGGTTGGTCTCTCCTTCCTTTGAAACAAATGATAACTTCCTTCTGAAGACACAGCAATTCCTGCTTTTTCTAGTCTTATGGCCAAAGACAGTTTGGGTACAATAGTAGTCTGTCTGAAGTTGTATCCTGATTAATCCTGTTTTTCCATCACCTTCGATCCAAGTGCCAGCATAAAGCACCAGCAGTTACAAAATACTTTATGATGGTTTCTTGTTTACTAACTTTTCATTTAAGGTTTGCAGTCAACCAGGCTTCAGTATTTCACATTACTTCACATTGAGATAATCAGACTTTAGTATTTCACATTATTTCACATTAAGATCTGAAGGAGTCTAGGCTTCTACTAATTTCCTTTCCCTCTCTGGAAAATTGGAGAAAGTATAGACAAATATCCTTGTTGTCTGTGATCAAGGCCCTCAAAACATTTTAACTGGGGACCAGGTCAGCCCTACTGTACCATCATCTTTGCCTTCACAGGCTAGTTTTAAACACTGCTGGAATCAGTGAAGACGATAGGGAAAAAAGTGAGATCAGTATCTGATGAAGTTCAGAACCTGTTTCCTCCTAGAGAGGAGAAAAATGTGGATCACCTGAATTGTCTTTGAGCAATTACTGAATCCCATTTCTACTTTCGATTGTTTTTAAATATGACACTGTCAGCTGGTGCCGGAGACTTTTTTATGTTTGATTCTCTCTCTACACGTGTCTAGATCTGAGAACATGTAGTGAAGGTGTTGGCATAATATTTTCTTATAGCTCTGTCCTGAGTTCAGCTGAGAGAGAGTTAACTTTCTTCATAATAGCTAGCAAGAGGCTCTGTTTTGGAGTTGTGCTAAGGAGAAAGCTGATAAAAGTGATGTTTATGGTTGTTGCCAGGACAGACCAGGGTCCTTTCAGCTTCTCTGCTGTGCCAGACTGGAGGAGCTGGGAGGGAGCACAGCCCCAGTTACTAGCCTAGGATTCAGTCTCGGTTTGTGACTGAGACCCAAAGTGGCCAATAGTCTATTCCATAACATGCACGTCATGCCCAGTATATAGATGAGAGCCCTCTGGAATCTTGTCCCTTTTTGTTCCGGATCTCCTTCTTGCTCCGGGTCTGCTCTCTTTCCAGGTTGGCTGTCTTGGGGTGGTACCTCTTCCAGGGCCTTCTCCCTCCCTGGGTCAGCTCTCAGTTTGGGATGCTCAGGCTTTTATCTCCATTCTGGAAGTGATGTTTCAGGACTCTCCCAGCTCCAGGATCGTTAGCTGGGAGTGGGCTGAGCCTTGGTCATCAGGTGGTGAGCAGCATCATTGTGTATCACCCATTTGTATGTTTGCATATATTATTATTTTCAATATTATTGTAGTTTAGTTATTAAATTGTTCTTATCTCAACCCATGAGTCTTTTTTCCCTTGACCCCTTTAATTCTCTCCCCTACCCCTGGGAGAGGGAGGAGTGAGCAATCAGTTGTGTGGGGTTGTCTCCCAGACAAAGGTAAAACCATCACAAGCTCCCAAGACATATAATTTTCCAAAATAATTTGGGATACTTTCCACCTCTCCTCTCCCTCCAAGTGGTTTCCATGAGAACAGAAAAATGTCCTACCTTAAAATATTTTAAGATCCAAGTACCAAGAACAAGAAATATGTGCCTTAATGTCCTTATTTTAAAGGAATGGAATGACAGATCTGTATGCTAGCAATCTGATTATTCCTTGGTTTAAGAATATATTCTCCTACTTCATATACAATATATTAATCAGGAACTTTTTATTTTCAGAACTGACTTTTAAGAATTCAATGAGAATAACTGAGCAGTCTCTGTAATAAGGAAAAAAAATCAAAGGACAAGGATTATGGCAAAGCCTGTAATGCCATGAATCCTAAATATGCTAGATCAAGTTCCACTTGTCCTGCTAACAGCAAAGTCAATATGCCTACAAGCACAGAGTAATGACAGTAGAGAATAATTTGAATAGTCTTTTATAGGGTCTATTTAGCATCTTCTAAGATAGACTTCCCCATTGCAAAAAGAAAAGAACATAGATTACTGAATCTTTTTAAAAAACCTTGTGGAAAGGCAGCTATGAACTGACAAAGTGTATCTTCTATGAATGATATATCTATGTGAATCTGTGTGGTGCATCTATGGATGATATATACTGAGGTGATTCAGTATTTCATAACTTCGTATTATACATTCACATTTTGAATTTGTGTAGGTAATGTCTGGGTGAATCCACCCAGACACGGGTGAATGACTGAATCTTTGTTATATATTTCCCCATCTTTAACTAGTTGCCAATAATGAATTGTCATTAGCTGTAACACATGCAATGAAAAATTATTGTGAAATTTCCTTTAAAGAAAGTATTAAGATGAAGAAAATTATGACTCATAGTCACACAAAAATTCCTACAGATACTTGTTAGGGTGTATTTTTGGTATCACACTCATATAGACCTCTGCACAAATTCATAGTATAGTATTTTACATAACTTAAGTCGCAAAAAAAAAAATATCTGAGTGCATTGACAAGCTGACATAAACCAGTCTCTTGTCTCATAGTACAGAAACCATGGTGTTTGGTGAAGAAATAGGAAACTGATATGATCTTAGGACTCTGTGCTTCTATCTGGACTCATTTGCGTTTTATTTCTGCTGTCTACAGAGAGAGTGCAAGTACTTTATCTCTGCGTAGCTAATGAAGGTGCTGAGGGGAAAAAAAATAGTCAAAAAAAGGCTGCTACTCCCATTTGTACACTCATGCACAACCAGAACTAAATGCGTGGAGAGAGTGGGTAAATGCACTAAACAGATAGCATTTGCTTCTGAAGTAGGTAAAATAGGGGTTACCCACATCCCACATATTTCAGGCATCAAAGCTGGTTGCTGATTTTTTTACTACAATGCACTATCTTAAACAAATATTTACTTTTGTTTTTTATTTTCTCAGTTTCTTATCCTTCTATATCTTCCCTATATTTACCCCACTTCCCAACTTTTACGAGGTGAAACAAGGTGGTTGAAGAAAACAATGCCATTCAGCCCTATCCATGGTCACAGACCGAGGGCAACCAGGGTGTAATATTCAGGTGTACTGTTCAGCTAGGTCTTTGATTTTGAGGCAAAACAAAGACGGAATTCAAGTCTCTTAAATGACATAAATGTATGTAATTTACGGAAGAATGCTAGCTGAGTAAGAAGACTACTAAATACGTGTAAGGGTCACAGAATCAATGGTACATAAAAGTACTTTTAGACTGGAATATTACTGGCCTCTTTCTGAGGATATTTAATGGTCATTTCAGTCTAAAGCTCTTTCCACGAAACTTGATAATGAGAAGTAAATATGAATACTTTATGCTTCTAAAATCAAATCCCTGTTCCAAAGTAACTTTTCACATTAATTGATGATTCCTTCTGACATTCCTGTAAAAAATGCTGTCAAACACGATAAATTATTTTGAATTCTAAACTATAGCATTGAGGAAAACAAGATGAGTCCTCTATTCTCAAATAACAAAGAAATGCAAAGATAAAAAAGTAACAAAATGATAAGTAAATGAATACATTTAAAGTAAAAATAGTAAAACTAGCACTTTTTCTTTTAGTCCATGGAAAATTATAACACCCTTGGTGATACAGAATTAATTCAAAATGCTGCTATACATCTTCTGCAATGATTTTCCAGGAATGAAAATTTGTTTCTTAATAAATATGGTCGTTAATCTGAGTGCCACTTACAACAGAAGGCAGAGGGGGTTACGTTAGACATCTGTTTAAAAAGAGTACAATCAGTAGGTTTCCACAGCTGTTTATTTTGGTTCTAAAGGTTTTGAAAATGTGTAGTGCGTTTCATCTGGGACACAGAATCAGAGTGTCTATTCAGGAGCCAGGTTCTTTCCCAGCTCCAACATGAACTTCTTACCCCACCCTGGGAAAATGCATCCATTCTCTCCTCTTAGGTGTTAAAAGAGAGTCTTTCAGGGTGTGTTTATGTTGTGAAACCTCATTCTGTGTTAGTGATATCCAGGCTAGTCCTGGGTTGCTGGATACAGGTGTACTGAATAATTGAGGGTCGTATGGTGATATTAGTTTGAATATCAATTTAGCTTGGCTAAATTTGTCCCTTGATCCCTCATCTTGTATAAGAAGAGCCATATAAATAAACACTATATTTAGTGAGACAGAAATGTTCATTCTTGAAAAATCA
The DNA here is from genome assembly GCF_000699245.1 of Pterocles gutturalis. Classification (NCBI taxonomy): domain Eukaryota; kingdom Metazoa; phylum Chordata; class Aves; order Pterocliformes; family Pteroclidae; genus Pterocles; species Pterocles gutturalis. The sequence goes on from NW_010120419.1 coordinate 28,014, forward strand.
CCATGGAATATGACATTTTCAATGAAGTTCTAGCCTCAAAAAAAAGGGTGGTATCAATTTCACGTATTAAAAGAAATTGCATACACTACACCGCTGTTGTACCTGATCCTTACAAGAAGTGAAGCTAATTAGCTTGGCACAGCAACACGTTGACATAGTTACATTGCTTGGATTAGCTCAGGTATCTCCACAAAACTGCACAGTTCAATGCAGGCTTACACAACAGGAATCAAATTCTCACTTCCCATACTCCACTGCTTAGATAATGCCAATTCTGAAGTGAAATAATGACACTAATTAAAGAAGCATTTTTATCTGAAAGAAAAAGTTGTGCTAGCAGATTGCAGTTGAGTGGAGAGGATAAAGAAATTATCAGGACACAAAACTAAGACATAAAATATGAAAAAGCATGTACCAAAATCATGCTTATAATTTTAGATTCTTTAGATTGTTTACATAATGTATCTCAATATAATAATTTAAACCAGAAAACTTAGAATTTCAGGCAATATAGTAAATCCTACAGCTACCATGAGGGTAAACAGCATTCCAGATGGTTAAGACAAAGAAGCACTTACAATCTTAATTATCACTTCTAATTAAACAAATTTTTTTTTCTTATGAAATATCATGAGAATTATCTTTTCTTCATACAGCATTCACATATTTTCTGGAACTTGGTCTTACTATGAAACAGACAATGAGAGAAAATCATACAGAAGTATGACAACTTTTTGCAATAGATCATTTATATTTATATCACATATATGCGTATATTGTATATTTGTTTTATCTTCACCTATTTTATCTCTACACAACTACTAAATATTGTCACAATGATACTATCCTTGAGAAATATTTGTATTATTACTAATATTGTAACTGGACGATGCAGTCTAGACATTTTCAGAATGTGGTCCCTTAAGTTCCAAGCGTACACAGGTTTGTTAATACCAAGATTGAAAAATGAGATTTTATTCCTCTCACCCCAGAGTATTTTTTTCCTTGTATTCTATGCAGATTTCAATGGCTCGTGGAAAACTGAGAACAGTTACTTATTTCATATTTCCTTTACTTCATGCAAGCAGGGTTTCAGCAAGTCCAACTGGCAGCATGATGTCTGGATCCAACCCATAAAATTACTATGCCTAATTTGTCTCAAAACATTTGTAAAACACCTGTCAAGGTAATCTGAAAAGGCAAACACTAAAGACTTTTTACTTTAAAGTCTCCTGGGGATGGGCTGGTACTTACAGCTGCAAATTGCCACAGGCAAGTAATCCGATTGGGAGTTTGGGATTTGGCCCCATATGGGACCATCAATGAAGGATTCTTGGGTAGATAAAGGTCTCAGCAGACCTCACCTGGCATAAAGCAAAATCAAAGTGGCAGAAGTGGATTCAGTGCTGAATGCTCCCCTTCCTACATTACCCCCCCTGCCCTTGCAAGCAGGGTTTATGGCTAGCACTGTGCTGGGTCGTGCTGCACGATCCTCTGTGTAGCTGAGGAAAGGTCTTTGTTTAATTCTGTGGCTATATACACTATTAGATCAGCACTGTGGAAACAGTTGCAAAAGTTGGCTTCTGAATTCTTCTGTGGTTCTGTATTTTTCCCGGCACAGGTAAAATGGAAACAAATTGAAGACCTTCAGTGGTGCATGCCACCAAAATACCTCCCTGTCTTTTATCTCAATCTTCTTCCTTTGAGCTTTATTGTTGTGAGAAATTCACTCCTGCATTCTTTCTCAGTGATGTGTCGCAGCAATTCTGGTAACATTATACTTGCCTTTGTGTTACAACCAAAAGACATCAGGCCCTTCAGGCAGCAATCAATTGTTATCAGTTTGTGAAAGCAATCAGAAAACCTGGAATCACAACATTGCAACAATGGGAAGGCTTAAGTGATGCAGGTAATTTTAACATAACCCAGCTTCCACTTTAGTATCTATCAGGATTTATTAATGGAAAAGGAGACAAATCTAAACCAGTTAAAACATGTTCTTTCAGGAGGCAGCCCAACCGAAATAGACACCTGGTTTGGAGGTGCAATATCTAGTTAATCCTCTACTTTTGCATAGGAGGAGGTCATACTTCTGTCAACAAATTTCTCATGTTCTTACTTCTTCAGGTTAAAGTAATTGACCAAAGTTACTGCCACTCAAGGACTGTTTTAGGAAAATTATTCTGTGTCAGAGCAGAGGGGGAGAAGCTTTTAAGCACTCTGTGTGTGTGTGTGTGTGGCTATTTGAAAGGCTGTTATCACCATGTCAGGGTGTGTTGCTTTGGCGTCGTCTGGCTGTGAAGCGACACAATACATCCTATGTAAGAGTTGTAAAGCGATCTCAGGTTAAACCAAGCCCCTCTTACCTACCATCAGGGGTGACAGGTAGAGGGAATTTTCAACTAAATCATGACTTTCCGCCTGCAACTGAAACTCAGCGTAACATCAAAGTCCCAACTCAAGTTACTCTGCTTCCCTTTTATCAAGTATTTTTAAATTGAAAGGTGCTGAAGAATATTTCTAAATTATTTCTTTTGCCCAGGAGCATGACAGAAACCAGAATCATGGATTCCTCCGTGTTAATAAACATTTGGTATGCATTTAAGTTAAACACCTGCTTAAGTATGAGCAAATGCTCTTTTTTTTTTTTTTCTTTTCTGTGTCAAAATAGGAAGAGGGTAACCTCTCTAAAGAAGATGCCTAGATGTTTAATACTTTCATAGTTACATTTATTTATGTACTTTGAGGTACATTTTGTGTAAGCAAAGTGCAAGGTGGTGTTCTGGCTGTGTCCCCTCTTGCATGGCCTCGTAACTTCTCTCGTCTCTTGATCAGATCTTTGCAAAATATCTCTTTTCTGTGTCAAGATAGGAAGAGGGTAACCTCTCTAAAGAAGATGCCTAGATGTTTAATACTTTCATAGTTACATTTATTTATGTACTTTGAGGTACATTTTGTGTAAGCAAAGTGCAAGGTGGTGTTCTGGCTGTGTCCCCTCTTGCATGGCCTCGTAACTTCTCTCGTCTCTTGATCAGATCTTTGCAAAATATCTATATTTTGTAAACTGATCAGACCGTCGTGCTCTCCCAAAAGGGATAGCTGAGAATGTGCACATTGTTACTTTGATAAGAGGTTAGGAGTCCCCTCCCTCTACTGTTTTCCCCTGATTAAATAGCTGGAGGAGGAAAATACTGTGTATCTAGATATAAATACAGCATATATATACATGCATAAAATATCTATAAAATTAGTATATCTTAATCTATGATTAATATAAATTCTGGCCAAAGTGCAGCCCACAGCAAACCTCCAGGATTTTTTGTGAAACATGATTTTGTCAGCTGGATATTTTCTCCTGTAATGCTGATGTACTGACACTTCATGAGGAAGTTGCAGTTACACCTACACCAGTGAATTGAACTAATCAGTAGGATAACATCCGTGCCATTTAAAACATTGACGTGATCTGTCACAGAGTTTTAGACTACAGCACAGTAATACTCTTAGAAAATACCAAGGCATGTCTCAGGACAGACAAGACAGCCTCTTCTGAAGCCATCTTGACCATGGGAGTGTAGTCTGTGACTTGCCGTTTGCCCTCTGGGGCAGATAAAAAATAGTCATGATCTATTGCGTTTCCCTCTGTACATTTTGTATCTTTTCCACAGAGTACCATTTGTTTAAATTCAAATTATGATATATCAATTTTCTGGTTAGTCACGAATTTTGTTTTTTAAAAGTTTAGCTCCCCAAAAAAAGGGTTTAAGAATTATTTTTAATTTCACTGAAGAGGATTCTCACATGAATTTTATTAAGACATACAGTGCACAAAGAAGTGCTAAATCACAGCTCTGACAGTAATCATTTCAAGGCCTCTGTGGACGCTATTGTGGGTATCACGCATAGCAAAATATGGATTTTGTAACAAAAGCTCTTAGTTGGACCTTCAGGCCCTTTGTTAGATAAAAAGCGGTAAATATTATTATATCCTGATGCAAATGAAACTTTGGTACTTGAACAAATAATTTGAACTGACAAAAATTATGCCCTGTTAATTACCTGATTAGTTAGCCTACCATTTCTCCTATCCATCTTACTCTTGCTTACAGATAACTTTATGCTCAGAACTTAATATAGACTTAACTGAGAACTATGTAAATAAAACCACAGTTCATTTCACTTAGTAAAGCTATGGCATATGTCTATAAATACATACATGTATGTATGCACACAAATTTATATATATATTTCACTTTAAGATTCTAATAGTGAGAATTCTGCCCTTGCACTAGTATGCATTTAGTGTATCTCACAGGTGCTCTACCCTTAAGTTTGTGTCAGTGCATGAAGGTTATTTCAGGCAAATGTAGAGGAAAAAAAGATAGAAAAATTTATAGTATATAGTTTATTATCCAAACAAAATTTACTCTAATTTAAGACCCATAAAAAGTTAAAGAAATTCAATTTAAAAGTTATTAAAAGTTAAGAGAAGACATTCACCAAATGATTGAGCCAACTAAGAGATGTGACCCTCTGTGATACTGTATAAATTGAAGCGTCAGTGCATTCCTCATCTTAGTCTAGGGAAAATGTAAGAAGGAAAAGAAACCCTCAATTTAGTGTTTGTAATCAGGACTAAATTAGGAAAAGAGAGCTCTAAGTTACTTACCACTGTGTAAGTGGGAAAGAAGATCCTGGAGCTACTGTGGAGTATCTATATATATCAGCTCCATGCTTAAAGCAGTCAAAAAGGGCAAGATGATAGAAATTGTTAGGAAAGGAACTGGAAATAAAACAAAAAAATATCAGCAAGTTGCTGATATCTGTAGTAATAATTAGTAGCACAATTTGCTTCTGTCTTGAATATCATTTGTAGTTCTGATCAGCTCGTCTCTAACAGGGTGTCTGAGAACTAGAAAAAAGGTAGAGAGAATCATGACAAGGATGATCAAAGATGGGCTATGAAAGATGAACATTATGTACATAAAGTCATTAAAGATTCAAAAAGGTGAATAAGGAATATTTGCTCACAGCTTTTAACAACAAATGACCAAAAAGGAAACTAAATGAAATATTCAAACACTATGTTTACTACATGCATAATAATATCCTTTTTCATGTCATGTGCATTTGTGTAACTCACAGACTCTGGATGACAACAGAGAAGCACTAGTGCATAAGTAGTTCGTTGTGAATACAGTCCTTGCTCTCAGAAAAACTATTGAGAATTTCTGGGAGTGGCAAAACTCTGCTTAGGAATTTTCCCTGTCTACTTGTCCTCTGGTTAAATTCTTTAAGTGTTTACCAGTGGTCATACCAGACATAGACACTCAAGCGAATGAATCCCTTGCCTAAGTTGGAATAGCTGTTTTTTTCATATTATCTTCAACAACACAAAAATAAACATAATGGTTTATGAAAATGACCACTTCAGAAAGCACCACTATCTTTTTGGTAGATACAATGCATATGATTTTTCTGTATAAACTGTCTTTTGAATTAAAGTAAAAAGCCATGTTTCATTCTGGATAACCAGCAAACACCTTGTTAGACTGCACATGACATGACATGCCTAAAGAAGTCAATCAAATCTAATGTTGAGAGTCTAACACATGATGCCTGTATATAAAAATCAGAAATTCAAATTCAGATTAAATTTATTTAAAAGAAGATGCAGATAATGTTTCAGAGTGAGCAGTTATTCGAGGAGATTTTGGTGGGATTGTATTTTATTTTATTTTATTTTAATGGTTTCTCTACTAACTACCATAAAATATAAAATTGCTTAAATAAATGTGTATCAAGATTGTATCCAAGAAAGCTTAAAACTGGCTATTTCTTTTGGAATTTCTGTGGGAGGTTTTCTTCTAAAAGAAAATTGCTCATCAAATGAATAATTCGTGACATCTGAAGTTAAAGGAAAGAACAATGCTAATAATATGCATGTGGAATTAATTAAAAAATAAAAGATTATCAGGGAAAAGAAGAATGGAAAAACAGGAACAGAAAAACAAGGAAATCCATACTTCTCATTTCATGCAACCCGGTCCAGTATTATTGGAAGATGGTGACATGGCAATGAAGAGGAAACCTTTAGGTATACAATATGTTAATTATGTCTGTAAAGGCATTCTGTGTAAAAGACTAGATGTATGTGAGAAGAAAATGTACAATTTGTTTATTGGTAACAAATTGATGACATTTTCACAAGTGTGGAGAAATATCTCAAGAATTCTGGTGGAAACATACACCAGGGAAATAACAGAATTAGCTGCCATTAACTAACCATGAGGTATGGACGGAGACTGTGAAAGTGATATCCTTTGGGCCTCCACTGTGAAATCACAGACCTCAGGTTATATGAATGATATCTTTCATTAAGAATAGATCTAATAATCTGAAATAACTAAGGAGAAGCCTAAAGTCCTGTCAGTATTTGTCTATGCTTTTGAGAAGTTTCTGTTGCCTTTCACCTTAAAAAATCCGTTATTTTAACATCACCTGCACTTCATTGCATATAACCATGTCTGGCATTTCCAAATAGCAGTGATTTTTTGTATGGTTCCATTATGAATCCAATTTTCTGCACCTTATACAGCTTAACAGCCATTTTAAGCCACATTGGCCAGAAACTTTACTAGTGTATTTTAGACACTGACATCCTGGACCATGGCATGGGTTCCTAGGCTCTGTCATAACATAGATGATAACACACATCTGGATATATGAACAAGTGTCTTCAGTGTTTGTTGGAATCAAGCCTTCTATATCCTTTTTCACATATTGGTGATTGTGTGTGTGTTGATTTACCCACACCTGCTCTGGCCACTCATCATTTTGCCACACCAACTTTTGAGTATCACTAAGAAAGGATCTGTGTCATGACATTATTCTCACATTCTTATCATTAGGAGGTGCTGCTCAACTTAGTCTTCCAGATCTTTCTTTCTTACCTTGTAAACAGTCTCTTAGTCTTGGTAGAAAATAGTCCTTTATTTATTTAAACAAGGGAGTGCTTACTGAAGCAGCATTTTATTTGAAGATGCAAACTTCTGGCCTGGAATGCTGTCCATAAGCACAAACTTTTGCTTTGTCTCCTCCAGCTAATACATACATAAGTTAAAAAAGACTCAATATTATTAATTACTTCTCTGCAAGAAAGTAACCTGTAGATCAGGAATAGTGGCAAAAGGCAGAGAGATGATTTTCATGTCTGAAATAGATGAATAGTGATGGAAGAGGTAAATCAGTAAAAAAATGGAAACTTAAATAAAATCATTAGATTAACAGCACGAGTAGGCATTGCACATTTAAAGAGTAAAGCTGCATGAAACCCAGTTTATTTGTATTCCAGATCTGTACAAAATGTCCTGTTGATAAATAGAATTCGTTTTCCATAAAAAATTCAGATATCTCTGAAATGTCCTTTCACTCTGTATTAGAATAAAAAAATTAACATTCTAAAATAGCCTTTGAAATTTCTGTTTTTTTCATTTTGTTTTGTTTTGTTTTGTTTTGTTTTGTTTTGTTTTAAAAGCATTTAAATTATTACAGAGTTATTTTTCAGAAAACAAGTTCAGTTTGGAAATTTTTGGTATCTCAGCTTTACCTTCCAGTGACCTGAACCCTTATTTCTGGGCTAATACTGCTAAACAATAAATATGCTAGCTAAGATTATCTGCTTTCATGCTATTTGTTCTAGCCAGTCAGTCAAGGCAGAAGAATCTACTCAGACTAAAACTTTCAGTGTCATCTATGAAAATACCCTGGTACTGCATATATATGAATTACAACCATATTGTGGCCAGATAGAGAGGTTTAGGCAATTTTACAACTATAGCATGGCAAGTTTAGATGTCTGATTTCAGATGTCCAAAACTGAGTGACATGATTAATCTCTATTAACTGTATTCAAATGAACAATGAAAAAAGCTTCTTTTGTAAAAAGAATATAAGAATCTTTTTTTCAAAAGTAAGAATTTGAATGTCTTGAAGTAAAAACAAACAAACCAACTTATAAAAGTCAAAATTAAAACAAACAAACAAACAAACGAAAAAACCAAACACCACTCATTCTTCTCATTTGTGATCCACAAACTTTTATGCCAACAGAGGGTGCTCATTCTATCTGACCCTGTCTCAGGGCCAAATTCTTGACATTAGCATGGAATTATACTAATACAGAATATTTTCAGATTTTTTTCAGAATCCAAAATATCCAATCTGAAACTTGGCCACAGAAGCTTCACACCATCTGCGCACAAAAGCTCCATGGCTGAAAGGTCCTGTGGCTGAAGTTATACCCTTTTTTGATTCCAAAGTATTCATTTTTCAGTGATAGTAAGGTCTAGGTGCCTGATAGGTGGTAAGGATTTTTATTTGCCCAAGAGCATATTTAGTCAATGAAGAAGGGTTTCCTTCCAGACAAACTGAACCTACAGCAGACAAACTGGCATGGGCTAATCAGTCTCTCCAGTGAAAAAGCTGTCAGAACATCAGTGCCAGTCAGACAGGCTTTCCAAAAGCATGGCTCATAAATGTGTTCATAACAGCTCAGAAGCAATATACCCTCGCAAAATCACCTTCTAAATGCTGAAACAGTATCACAGGGCATGCAAATGGACACAGAAGTTTGGATAACTGTTGATGCACTGGAAAATACAAATGACCAGGAAGGTAAAAGTAATTTCTAAACCAAAATACTTGAAAGATCTCAGGATGCAATGTTTAAACCAAAACTGTGGTGAAAATCCTTTTTTTGGGGGGAGGGAATACCGAATGTCAAAACAACTTCCTGTGGTTTTTTTGTTGTTGCCATTGTCATTCTTAAACCTCCAACGCTAACAATAGCAGATCCAGAACCTCCACTTAAGAAAATAGTAACATTTAAATACACCTTTAATGTATGTTAAAAATATCATGCACTAAAAAATGATATAACTTTTAAAAAGTTATCACCAGAAAAAGTGTAACCCACTTAGCATATATATTTTACACACACATATTTGGCAGAGTGTCAGTGATTGTATAATCACCTCCAAAATCAGACAGTCTAGAAATCAATACTTTTGTCAGTTTTGTCAGTCTCTGACACTTAGTGCACATACATGTTACTATGGATGAGGTGAGAAAGCTTTATCCTAACGCGTACTGAATCTTTATGGGATCTTTGGCAGAAACGATAATTTCTGCCCAAATTTTAGCTACAATGTACTCTGCTCCGTCTTGGTTATAAGCACATAACACCTCCATAGCAGCTGGAACAACTACCTGCAAGAAGACAAACATCTGTTATGTCCTTATTTGGTCCATAGATGTTTATGATGATTTAACTGTATGTCACAGAAGCCAGCCAAGACCACGAGACTGCAGCCAGCCCTCCTCAGGATGCCGCCAAGGGTCCTGCAGACTAGAGTTAGAGTCACTCCCAGCTAGACAGTTAACATTAACACGGGTTTGCTTGTGTTTAATTGTAATTACCAAAGAAGTCATGCTTTGCTCTTTAAAGGTCAAGCCTGTTTTTCTCTCCAGTTATTGTGCTACTGCTGAATGGTTTTCATCTCTACCTGCAAGAAAGAAAAATTAAACAAATATTTGCATGTAACTGTAAAAGAAAGTTATTTTTTGTGTCTTTCAGGTTTTCCAATTTTCTGCCTTGAAGGGACCAGTTTTTATATAGAACAAGTATAAACACAAAAAGTAACAACAGAAGGTAAATACCTGCCCAATTACTCAGGTTTAATTCAAACACTCACAGAAACACAATAAGAATTATTTGGATAATGAAGACTGGAGATATTCAGGTGTTCTCCATTTATTTCTGCCACTGTTTCTTTCAGGAACATTTGTTTTAATTTTGTAGTGACTGTCAGTTAGGGATTCAAAAATTAAGTCAATTTGATGCGTCAAAGCAAAGCTCTCAAAGTATTTGATGGCAGAAGCCCCTCTCAGATTGCTAGAACCAAGGTAACTAAGGTATAAATTTTAGGATTAAATAAGAGAAGAAAAAAATGCTTCTAACATTTTAATATTGGCTTTAGTCTTATATTTTTAAGTTTTAATCTGTATTGCTGATCTTCAACGCACATTTATGAGAGACACACTTCATTTTTAGATTTAAAAATTAAATGGGAATATTTTTTTTTTAGGAAAGTAGTTCAATATGCAAGGTTTTTTACCTGTTTCAGTGTTGTTGGTTCTTATTTAGGGTAAGATGGCCATTTTCAATGCCATTAATCTAGACTTGAAATCCCAGTTAAAATACTATAGAGAATTTTAATATACTTTTTGTTTCATTTCCAAGGATTAATGAACAGTTGTGAGATAAAAATGTCTGCAGGAAAAGTAAAATCTGTGTGTTATAATCAAGTATATAGAACATTTCCAGCTTCTGACCACACTACCATAACCATTTTTAATGTAAAAAAAAAAAAAAAAAAAGTTATTTGCTTCTCAAAGACTGATTCAGCAAAGGATTTTTGCTGAGTATCTTTACACATGAAGGTAGCCCAGATGAGATTTGTAAGAACATGTATTGTGCAAATATACTCTTGTTCAGAAGCACGAGGAGGATAAATAGTAACATAAACTATTAAGAAACCTTCTGAAGGGAGGGAATTTACCTTGGTGTGAAACCTGTTGCATGTGACAGAAGAATCAGATCCTTACTGTATATGTCTTATGGTAAGTAGCACTTCATTGCTTTAAGTGAAAGCCATAGCTACGTAACAAAAAGTGCATAACATCATCATTTCTCATTTTGTGAAAACGCTAACAGTACAAAGACATGAAAAACTCATACAAACTATTAGTACAATACTCAAAATCCTGAAGTGATAAGTACAAGAAAGGGTGTTGTCTGAGTCCTGGAATTGTGGCTGATTTATCTCACAAAGCACTTAGAAATCAGTGTTTAATTATTTTTTTCTCAGCTCTAGATCACAGGTCATGTACTTAACTACACAAATCTATTTAAATAAACAATATGCTTATGTGTCATTATTCACTCTGCATGGATGCTGTCCAATTCAAAGACAGTGGATGGGGGGAGGGGGGGGGCTGGAAGGAAGGACATGGTGAAGGAAGAGCAATACAATTATCTTTGTCAGAAGAAATAAAGGGGGCAGATCTTTAACTGATATACCTTAATATGTCCAATTGCAGTAATACTTTATTCCAGTAATACCTATTCATGTTGCGGAAGGCTTTGGGACAAAGCAGTTTGATTAAATTTGCAAGGTATCAATGGAGTAAATTGTGTGTCATAATATCTACATTTCTGTAAACACTGGGCCAAGTACTCAGACATGTAAACTGGTGCATTTCCATTAAGTGACTCAAGTCAGGAAAGGGCATGTCATACCAACCAAGATTTTTTCACACAAATAAATCAATATTGTTTATCATAACCATGCGACCCATGAAAGGACAGGATATGAATTCCATTTGCCTTTTAGTTACCATGAATGTATAACTGAAAACGTGGCATAGTGATTTAGACATGCTTATCGTGTCTTCTTCGCATGTTCTCTGCTTAACTAAGACTGGTGTAAAATCCATACTTTAGCCCTCTGGGATTGATCCAAGGCATAACTATTTGATGATAAGCCTTCCTTTTAGAGTAGATACATGGTCAAGTGCTTCCACTATCTCTGGCTACTCTCCATTGCCCTCTGATGACTAGTAGCTTGGAGTGCTCCTGCAGCTAAACTAAGTAAAACACTCTTCCAAGCTAGTGTTCATGCTCAGATTAATAGCCCTTAGTTCTAGGTACTTTTCCAGTTACCCTTCCTGGTACCTAGGGCAATTGGGAGAGAAAATACTTTTTTTTCTTCACAGACAGATTGACAAGGTCAGAGTAGATTGCTATTCTTTTTTCATCAATTTTATCTTTTTCCATCAGTTCTAAGATTCAGGTATACAGGTGAGGATGTTAGCTTCAAGTTGGTTGGTTGCCTTCCACACAGAAGATACAATTGTCCAGTGTTAACTGATTAGATTAATGTATTAATTTAAGGGAATCTTTCATAGGATTTTCTTCTCTAATAACAGAAAATAACATATTAATTTTTTTTATTATGATTGGATGTTTGAGGACTTTATTGTTTTTCCTAATAAGAAATACGTAGCTTATATATCATATAAATATAGGTATAGGTATCAAATTAGTTATATTAATATAATTGTGCTTTTTTTTTCTTGCATGTTCAGAATACATTTCACTAGACGTCATTTAATCATGCTATTCAGGCTTGCCGTCAACATATGAGAAGAACCACCTGAATATCAAGATATTTTCCTCCCAGATTCATGCAATAAAATTGCAGAATATAGTCTTTTTTTACTGGATTCATTTCCCTATTATCAGCTGGCCAAAAATGTGCAATTAGCCTTAGTCAGGTCTGAAATTCATTCTACTTTCATCTCACCTGCATGTATTGTATTGCTATACAGCTAATGTTGACAGACATTGATATATACATGTACAGAGATCTCAAGGTCTCAAAATTGCCTGTCTCTCATATGCAAAATTATCAGCCCCATATTGATGTTCTCTAATATTCCACAGTATTGACCAGGCTGACAGATATAACTTCACTTAGTGTATAACATAAGCTATAAGCTTCTTAAAGGTCCTAGCTTTCAAGGCACTCTAGTAGCCTGGAATATGGTAGAGAGGGTCTTCTTCCAGGGTCTGAGATTAGGCTGCACATGCAGAGAGTGGAAGATGAGAACAGGCATATATTTCCTTCAAGTTCTAGGATACCAATTTTCTCCTATTGCATCAGACATGCTTTTCTTTTACACCGTGCCAAGCAGAAACAGAAAAAAAGAAACAGAAACAAAGAAAACAGCCTTTGACTTGTATGGTTTTCTCTATGGCTGAGGCTGAAACGTGACAAACTGTGGGCAATCTGATACTTCCATTTGAATAACAAATATGCTTTTTGACAATTGTTGAGTATCAGATGGTGGACTGAAAAATTAATTATTATTTCATTATTTATCAAGGACATGAATACAGCTTCTTTTCTCGTAAAGGAACTTGACATAATGATTTTTACAAAACATTGCCTTTCTGTCCCGTGTGATGAGACAACAGTCTGTCTCCATGAGCTATCTGGTAACTAAATAATGATGTAATTGCAAGCTCACAAAAAGTAATGAAATAATATATATTTATACAAATTCTTCCATCTGGAGTGTGTCACATTACATCAATGAGCTGATGCAGAAGTTGAAAAAAATTTTTTTTTGCCACTGAAGAAATTAAATGTATGCCATGGACACCAAAGTAAATCTCTGGTTATGTTAAAAGTAGTTAGGTAAACATTAATAACCAGATAAAACTGGTGTTACTGTAATACCTCATTCAAATGACACAAATGTAATAACTGTATAGAACTTCATTAACAGTGAACAAGAGTGCATTACTTTTAACAGAACATCTGTGAGCTTTAGCAAGAATACTTTCATAATGGTTTCAGGAAAATCTGTCTTAAGTGTTAATAAGATAACAAGTTTAATTGATAAAATCAGCCTAGAGGGGAGAGCTCTAAATAAAAAAAAGGGAGCAACATAAAAAAAAAAATCTCACTTTTATCCTTAACTCTTAAAATAAAACCTGTGTATACACTCATTTTTAAGTGAAAGTTTTAGAACAAAGCATAGTTGAAGTTTATTTTTTAATTAATCACAAAGATCAATTAACTAGTCCTGTGATTATCTGAACTAAAACTTCTGGCAAATTTGCAATTGCTAAATACAATTTAAGGGATCAAAGATAGCCTCTCTCTTTTTCCCATTACTGGGGAGTTCTGAGCTTCAAATGGAACCTAAACTACATTAAAAATGATAGTTTTGCTTCTTTGAAATGCATATTGCAATTTAGGACTGTCCAAAGCTCATGCTTAGTAAAAATAAAGGAACAAGATGAAAGGGAGTCTAAACCATGTGATTTTCATGATTCTGATACCATTTTATGACACATGAACACACATATTAGTTGAAGGAAAGAGCAAAAGTGTGGTGGACTGGTCCTTCTTTTACTCATTCTAAACTCCAGAAATTCCTGTTGCAGCATCAGTTTGTTTCTGTTATGCTGTGTTGAACTTTGCCAAAAAAAAAGAGAAAGTGGCTTCTGTTTAAGGTTACTTATCTAGTGCTGATCCTAAAATAAACTTCAAACAAGCATGGGAAGCTGTGTCTGTGATAGTGCACCTCTAAACATCTCCAGATTCACAAGGCGGGGTGTGGGCTTGGTTGTGCTTTCACTTAGGCTAACTCCTGAGGGAATACAAGTCCTTCTCTGCTGCTTCTCCTCAACAAATATATGCCAGTTTTCATTACAAAGAAACCTCGTATATGGATAAATTTAGGCCCATTGGTGTGTTCCACCAGGCTACCAGTAATCAGGCTACCACATCACCAGGCAGGTAATAGGCATGCTGAGACTTTGTGATGTGCCACAACATGTCGCAGTGAATTGTCAACTGCTTTGAGTAAAGACGAGATGACTAATCTGAATTCCAAACAGATTTAGGTGAGATGAATCCGCCATCTTTATATAATGAACACTAACTGTCTTTTCAGTGTTTCCTATAGCAAGAATGGGCAGAAGGAGACACAATGCCGTTTAATGCCCTCCTACCCCCACGATGTTTCATATAGTGATGTGAAAGTATGTGTTGTCAACATAAACACACCCTTGGGAAGTAGTGTTTTTGGTTCCTGTGCTGGGGGAATGAGTATCCTCCCTAGCACTGAGAAGACCTTGCTCCCAGCCCTTTGCTGTATCATTCTGCTCTGTACGGCCCAGAACTAGTCCACACTACAGATTGTAATGTTGTAATACAAAGTTGTGGCACATGTCACACAGATATAAATACTTTTTTTTTATTCCTTCATAACATGTTAATTTATCTTATCTGTCGAGAATAAACTCAGTAGTGTTTTTACTGTTTTAGAAAATAGCAAAATCCAGCAAATGTTACTATAGCAGGAACAATTTGTTAACATTATGTTTGAGAATATCAGTAGGTGCTTTTTCATATACGTTACTTAGAGAAGCATAGTCCTAGGATTAATTTTATACCCCATCACAAAAAACAACAAATAAAAAAGTGAAATGCATCTCAGAGGAGAACAGAACAGTTGCAGATTTCCTGTTGATCTCTATAGCAATCTTTTATTTTCAGTGGCTCACAGTACACATGCTGATGATACTTTAAGTGGTTTTACTGTCCTTGTATCATCAGACAACGTTTTACAATTGATTACTAGTGTTTTATAACATACATATTTATTTATTTTCTGTACAGTCCATACATTTGAAGTTAGAGAGTATACATTAAAAAAAAAAGGTTGATGATAAGCTTTACGAATCATATATAATTTTTTTTTGTTTGTTTGTTTTCTGTTAAAATTTGGACACATTTACATTACCCTGTTTCATTGTCTATAAGGGAGATAAAATGTAGCATGCAATTGTTAAAGATCGTTCAAATGAACAGGAAAGTAGCACATACACACATATGCACAGTCAAATATAGGTTTCCCTGCAGCACAATATATTCTGTCTTGGAACTAAGAAGCTTTGAAAAGATGTGGATCTAATGTACACAGAACTCATATAATTTCAGCAGCTGTTTTAAATGTACATAAATTAATAAATGAGCGTTTTTCCCCCTAGATAAGAAAAGTATGCATAAGAAATTTTCACTGGATTAATTTCTCATTAATTTGTCCATGCTAGTATTCTTAACATAGGTTGAACGCTATATCTGGCTGCTCTGAGATAGCTCAAAGTGAGTGCTCTCAAAACAGAGATGGAATAACTGTAAAAAATAATCCTCTTTGCCATTGTTAATTTAAACTTAAAAAGTGGAAAAAAATATTAAAAATAGCTATGGTTACCCATGTAAATTATTTGTTGACTCTTATGCAATCACGACTACCTTTCAGATACAGGTATAGCTATTAATCTAAATCCAGTTGCTCTTAATTTAAAACCAGTTCATATGGTAAGCTGGCATGGGAACCAATGATATGATAAAATTATTTGAAGTAACATGGCTTGGTGAGCTATGTGCATATGTGCTCTGAACATAGCATTTGACGTAACTAATTTATTTATTGGTCCATTCAAAGAAAATTATGATACTCAGAATTTGTCAGAATAAAACTTCTCTTCCAACCACAGTGTAAAAATGTATCATTATTCTTAAGTAAAATGAAATTAAAACAACTTTAAAACAAACATGCATACTTAAGTTTTTACAACGGGAGCAGAAGTTGTTTAGATAGAGTGCAAAAAGGAAATACGATAAATCTGTTGTGAAGAATGTTTCTTTAGGTCTTTTTTTTTTTTTATTTAACCACAGAGTGGTTCAATATTTAAGGTTATAATGCAGTAATGGAACATGCAGGAGCATTGATATTGTTTTTGTTTCAAAACTTATAATTCTATCCGAGTATCTCATATTAGCACATATCTAAATTTTTGCTGAACTTATGATAAAGGTTTATTTAGTACTTATTTCCACATAGCTGTAGCAGATCAACATTTGCTGTAACACACACAATAGAAGATGAGTAGAATTAAAGACAGACAAAAGAAGGAAAATCAATCACACAGCTCAAGAAGATAAAAAGAATGACAAGTATTATAATCAGCAACAGAATGATAAATCAAATACATCAAAAATCCTAAAGCTTTTATGACCTTGACATTTTTCTTTGGTAATTTCACAAAGAGAGATTTGCTATAAAAAGATGCAATGTAAGCACTTCTTACAAACGTGTACCTAAATAGTTTCTAGCAGCTGCTGGTGAGCAGAAACAGAATCTCACAGTTTAACACAATGAGAAATGAAGTTCATAGATTTATTAATATTGTAGAGTGTTATATTTTGAATGCACTGTAGTCTTGTAAGTCAAAGACCATGCTCAGATGAAATAATAATTTTACCATAATATGAATCAATTTACTTATGGTATTGTACAGTAATATTTGGCACAGACACTTATCTGCACGCACATGCACAAATACAAAAGAAAAAGATTGATGTCAATATGTACTGTGTGCAACTATTGCTCAGAGTTCAACCTTCCTAATTTTAAATGGTTTTACTGAAATGCTGAAGTTCAGTTATTATTTCCTTACATTTCTTTTATGTTCAGCAGACAGAGCTTGATTACGAACTTGATTAACACTGCACTGTTAAACTGTTGGCATGTTTCCTGACCTAGTCTGACTTAGCCAAGCACCCTGCTCAGAAATAATATCCAGGCAAGGTTCAAGATAGGACAATTCCAAATTAATAGTTTGAATACCACTACCTGTGTCTGGGGGTGAGAAAATTTACAGTTTTTTACCACCACAGATGGCCTTTGGGGCCACAGAGTAGTCACTGCCCTTTTTTATTTACCGGAGAGACTCAGGGACAGCCAAAAACACTGACTTAGCTTTATGACTTTTGATATCATACTTGCTTACTTCATGTTAATGCACTTTGCTCATAACATTATCAAACTAATGCACACATAACTTTAATATAAAACCTATAATACAATCTCTGCTCAAACCTATTGTGCTTTATAGGCAAAAAAGAGCTTTACAGTTTAATTTGCTGATTCTAAAGGGCTTTAGCAGTTTAGTAATATTCCCCTATCTCTTATCTTGCTTATTTTACTTATAATCTGTTTGGAATGAGATCACATATGGATACACTATCTGAAATTCACAGTTTCCGGTTTGTAATCGCTACCACTATACAACAGATATATATATCGATATAATTTGAGAAACACAATGCTTAAAATATTTATCCAACTTTATTCTTAATTTATTCTAATTTACGTATGGATATGAAGTATTTACAGTGCTCTCTCCTCAAAAATCAGAATTTATGAGATTCGATGATGTGGTACATTGAGGAAAACAGGTGAAAGAAATGATCTAGTACTACTTTCAAGGTTTGATAGTTAAAACACAAAAAGGAGAAGGAAAGTAGACAGGTAACATGACAATGTTAAGGACCTTCAAGGGAAACACACATAGTCCAGAAGTCTATTTGTCTTTTTTGAAAGATATTGACAGTAGGTCAACTTGGGCAAACTCATACATTTTTACAAGGTTGACATTCAACTGAGTTCAGCTTATGCAAAAAAAGTATTTTGGTGCTACATTTGCTGATACTATCATATCCCTTTCCTTCTTTCACTATTACTTAGCTTTAAGATTGGCTAACACTCTGTCCAAGGGCATATTTTTATTCATAGTCATTGTCACAGAACCTGCGAAGCACAAAGGCACTGAAAAAGCTCTCAGAATTAATGAAGAAGCTATTTAAAAGCCGATAAAAGTAGAGAACCAATGTGTATCAGAGATATGAATCACCAGTTTGTAACCATAAAAGTCTTCATGCTTTGGTCTAATGACAAAAAGTGTTAGTTCTGTGGAAGTAGCAAAATGAGTTACTTAAAAAGTGTTTGGGAGAAAGATGAAGCCCAATGGGTTGTACTGCAGCAAGAATCCAAGAATCCAAGATTCCCAATCTGCAGCTACGGGAGCCTATAAAACAGAACATAATATACACAACGTGATTTTCTTTACAGAGGACAGCAAACATGGTGAATGCAGCAAACGTTGTAGCACACAGTTTAGTGAATAGGTGGTGACTGACTGCTAACATCTGAAGACAGTTGCACAGACACCATCAAAATTACCGTTATAACTCTTCGATGCTGTGTCCAAATATATCCACAATAGTCTGTTTCCATTACTTTTTTGAATTCAGTACCCTGCAGTTTCAATATCTTTTCTGCCTTAATTTAATGCATATTTTGAATGTGGCTGAACTTCAGAAAAAGATTCTTTAAAGTATGTGTAGTGACAGCTGATAAATTGCAGACCATTCTAAATCTTTTTTTTCAAATACTTACAAAACAGACTGAAGCAAAAAGAGCCAATTAATACCATGAATTAGAAATATTTTATAATTACTTAAATATCAAGCAGTCAGTTTACATATCCTGGAGACCTGTTATTGAAAATTATATGCAAATTTAGATTCTCCTTTTTTTTTTTTTTTATATTAGTTCTGTAAGCATGCCATTTTGAAATTACCTCTTTACTTGATACATAGACTCAAAGCCTTCCAATGAACACAAAAGATTATTTCATTACTCCCAGTGCAATATCCAAACCCACAGAAAGATAACAAAAACAATAAAGTACATTTTTCATAATATTTCATCTATAGTTTGTCCTCTGCTGTTGAAATGCTATGCATTGTGTTTTTCAGACCACTTTCTAATGCACCTGTGCAACTTTTATCTGATTTTTAATCAGGAAACTAATTTGAAGACACGGAACATGCCCACCCTACCTTTATTATTAATAACAATTGGGAGATTTAACTGCCTTGAACAGGCAGAAAGCTTTTTCTTTTCTTTGAAAATAGAAAGTATTTGTTCACCCATCAATTGTAGCACTTTTTACCCTGTGGCCAGGCAGATTTTAACTTAGTTTCTTTTATTGAAACAAAATCAAACCCTAAAAATACCTGAAGGTATGAAACTGCTCGTGATTTGCCTTACTTAATATGAAGTGAAAATTGAAGTGCTTCATCCATGGCTAAAATAAAATACTGAAAGCTTGAGTCAGTTAAATTCATTCTTATATTATATAGTGAAGGTACTTTTTTCTTCTTTCTCAGCTTACCAGCTCAGAAGCTTTGATTTCTTTTTTTTGTTGTTGTTGTTTTTTTTTTGGTTTTTTTTTAACTTATAAATGAGCTCGCTATTCCTGTGCATGTGCCAAAATAAGTATTTGTTGTGGGGTAAGGGTTTTTTGCTTTCTTTTGGGGATCTTTCAGTTTGTGTTTGTTGTTTTTTTAGTGTTACACTTTCTAACCCGAGTGATTTAAGAAAACTGAAGGTACACCATGCCCAAATGACTGAAATTCTGAATTGAGGAAGTTTTTTATTTACACTTTTCACTAAGAAAAAAACTTTAATACAGCATTCAGAAACTTTTAAAATTTGATATCTAATCTTATTCTGTGCACAAGGTGATTTTTTTTTATCTGCACTAGGATGTTTTGCAGTGCCTTATTTGTAATGAAGTTAAGATTCAAGGTGTATCTCAGCAAGGACAGAGGGAAAAAGGGACAGTCTCAATTGTGTTTGTTTACTGCTTTCAGTAAACCATCCATTAATATTTATTTAAAAAATCAAAATTATGTAGAAGTAAAAGTACAAGATCAATTTTATGTTATTGCATGCAAGAAATTACTCCAAAATCGAAATGCATACACTCAGCACTATGCTTAATTCAGAAGTCCTAATAAATGAAATTAATACAAATTAGATGTTAGCCTTTCTCTATTTAAATATAGAGTAACATCAATAATAATTCTTAATGTCATCATTTATGCATGATCCTTCCTTTACCTTTAATTTTTAACCTTAAGTGTTCTTCAGTTACAGTCAAATGGAAAGAAAACTGCTAATTCAGAAAGGTTGAAATTCACCCTAAGGTGGAGGCTAATGTCTTATTTATATACCACTTAAACCTTATTTTGAACATTTAAGTAGGATTCAAGAGGTGAAGTGGACTGTGCCATATCTCTGCATAG
Organism: Pterocles gutturalis; assembly: GCF_000699245.1. Lineage (NCBI taxonomy): Eukaryota > Metazoa > Chordata > Aves > Pterocliformes > Pteroclidae > Pterocles > Pterocles gutturalis. The sequence goes on from NW_010120419.1 coordinate 48,656, forward strand.
AGACAAATTTCCCCTTAGCAAAAGTTCAGCTGTTGCAAAAGATCTTGAGTACTCTGTAAACCAAGAAAAAAATCCACTCAGAGCTCATATACAGAGCAATGTTAACTATTTTGTTTCTGAGGTAAAAAACCCACATTTCTTTCATTATTGATAGATTTCAGCAGAAGTAGTTATGATTACCACTCCCTGATATTTATTTTTATTTTATTTTTTTTGTAAAAGTAAGGCCACAGAACTAATCAGTCCCATCTGCACTCACAAAAGACATGACACACGGAACAAAAACCGTCTGAAACAATCTGAAACAAAACTATGTTTCCTTTCACAAGCAATAGGGGAAATTAATGTCATCACTAAGCTGAAGACATAAAGAGATTCAAAATTAAAAATCCTTTGAAAGCTTCCAACAAGATTCCTATAATCAGCTGGAAGATAAGTAATGATCAAAGCCCTTTAAAATAATATTGCTCACCCTATTAGAACTGCTTAAATGTACCCCACCATTCATTCAGAAATTATACAAGATTACTGCAGAAACTATGTCATTGTTTCAGTAAGAATCCCAGATGTTTTAAGGGAAGAATTCACAACTCACATAAGGTTAAAAGCCAAGACTAAAATAGAAACCAAAGCAAATAGAAACATAACACA
>NW_010120419.1:49335-62362 GCF_000699245.1 Pterocles gutturalis
AGCTGCAGTTATAATCCTTAATTATTGCTAATGTAACACTTCATAGGTCCTCAATTGCTCTGACAAATTACCTTGTACTGAACCTGAGTTATGGAAGGGGAAAGAAAGTGAAGGCCTTTCCCAATGGAGTGACACTAGGATTTTGGAGTTTTTTTTGGTTGGTTGGTTGGTTGGTTGGTTTTTTTTGGTTTTGCGTTTTCTGGGTTTTTTTTTTTCTTCTTAAGCAAAAAAATTATAAACTTATTGTTTTTTTCTTTTCTCTCAAAGAATCTCTCTTCTTTTGTTAAATGTAATCTCAGTTACAATGTTGCTGGTGAAAAGAAAAAAAGCACAGCTCTGCATAGTTCATTACCAACATTGCCCTGTGAAATAGTCTCAGGAACATCACACGCAGCAGTGTCAAGTTGAGATCTTGAGAACCTTTCTAAGCAGAATTAAAAAAAATATATGTTTGACAGTTCTACTGAACATTTGAGATTTATTATCTGATGCACTGTGTGCTTTTCATAGCAATATTATAATTGTTTTTGTCAATAACAATTTGAAGTGGTCACCTTGTGTTCTTTAAACATTCAGAGGTAGCTCATATGGCATTGTTTATTAGCATGACTTTTAGATGGAAGAAGTTTGCAATGTTTCAGAAATTGCTTGGTGCAAGATGTTTCAAAGACAATGTCAACTTTTATTATAAGCAGTGCTCAAACTCAATTTGATTGTCACATTTATTTACTTAGATTTAAAGATGCACAGGTGTTTTTAAACACACAAGAACACCTATTCTTTGCTTGAGGTAGGCTTGTCAATATAACTGCAGTGCAAAAGTCTGTGTGAATTCAAAACAGCAGCATACTCTTATCAAATACTCGTACCCAAACAAGCCAAACACTGTCCAAATCACACCAACACTTCAACATTTTACTGATATTCCGAATATGTTGAGTACCCTATTCCCATCCTTTTTTGTTATTCAGTGATGTTATTTAAGTTCTGAAACAGTAACCCCTAGAACTGTGTTTATTATTATTTTTTTTTGGAACACAGGGAAATTCAATCACCTCCACAAAATCACTCTGTAGCACAGAATTCCACAAAATCTTTCAAACAAGATTAATCTATGCCAGCAAACATCCAACCGAAAATAACTACTGCAAGTTATGAACATGTTGCATGTTAATAACGAGACTGCTTTTTCTTTATCAAGAACATTACCGTAGATTTTTCAGCATTGACTCCAAGCTTGTAAAATACTAGTCATTGAAAACATACTGCAGTATCAAACCTCAAATAGAAGAAGGTCAGGTACCAATAGCAAGGGTTGGATTTCATGGAAGAGTGTGCTTGCTGGGGCATCCTTGGGAAATAATTCCCAAGGTAAGTGAAAACAGTCCTATTTACATTTTGTAGTTATCTAGAACGAATATGGGGATAACAGTAACACTGCATTGGAAATGCCAATGATATACCTAATCGAATCATAAAAAAAAATGGTCATGATTCATTTCAAAGAGAAGCTAATCAATCAAGTGTAGACAGGGGCAGTGTCTGCCAAAATAGAACAAAACACTAGTTGAGAAAGGAAGTAAGATTGTCTCATTGCAGCTTCTAGCACAATCTTTGCCAGAAATGGGTGACTAGATGTGAGCCATTCTGCCATGTTAAGAGGGAACTTTCCAAGCAGAAAATAAATACGTTTCCTTTAAAGCAACCAATTAATTTCCAAATTAAAAATGAAAACCTTAATCAAGAAAGGAGTTAGCATTTTTTTAGCAGTTCCAAAACCCAGGAAGAACAAGGAATGAAACCTCAAAACATGGAACAGGATTTTCTCAAAATAATAGGTTTTCAGTGTTAATTGGAAAATAAGAATTTCTTCTGAATCAGGAGGCACAGCTTTTTAGTTCCTCATTTCTAAATTGGTGAAGGGGAGAAAAACCCAAACCACTACTTCTTGAAGATTTTTATTAAGTAATTGATGACACAAGAGCAAATGTGAGATGAAGGGCATGCCAGCATGACAACTGCTTAGAGTTTTCACTGCAAAAAGTCACAGTGGGTCAAGTAAGGTAGTTGGGCAAGTGATTTGCAAGGCTGAAGGGGAAGGAGCCCATGACTTAACCTCTTCCTTGACCATCTGTTTAAGGATAATCATAACAACAACAACCCTTGACGTGTCTCCTCTTAAGTGGCAAAGGACATGTGCTATAAATTTGCTGAAATGTGAGAATACTCTCAGCCCAATTTAGCTGAAGTAAATCTATGGTGGTGTTCTGGCTTTAATGGGTACACACCATGTGTGAATTTGGCTACTAAATGGGAATTCACATTTTCTGTTTGGGGATATTTTAGGCATTGGGGATTATTTGTCATTGAGACAAATCAGAGGATTTGTAGTTAGGAGCTGATACTCAATAGATTTAAAAAAAAGAAAAAAACAAAGTCTCCAGAGAATGGTCAAGAATATTGAAGTCAAGAAGCCCAAAGTATTAAACTATGAATTATTTTCCTTTTCCCATCTTTCCAGATACATAATTTATCCATTTTTCTTAATACATCATTTTCATATGAAAATTCACATAACTTAAATCCTATTAGTGCTGTCCAAGAAAGTTGCATTTTAAAGAGAGAAAAGCATAAAGCACTCATATCTACCCAAAACCATACTTCTGATGAAAGTCTTAAATCAAAATGATCCCCTGTATTCAGTCTACATATAAATGCTTATATGTAACCAACACTTGCCATGGGCAACAATTCAGTTATTCAACAAGAGAATTATTTATTTGGGAAACAAAATTCCATAAAGTTACTAATAACATGACTGGTGTCAAAAGACCAACAGACAATACATTCTAAACCAGCGCTGAAGACCACTGAATTTCAGTCAAGAAATCTGGGATTATTTACATTGATAGCACTGAAGTTTTGCTTGTAATCTGGCAGTTGTTGCATGTTTGTGAGGTTTAGTTTCTTAATACATTCCCTTAATCCTTCTAAATTAAGCAACAGAAAAATGTTTTAGGTGTCATATTTCTTACTGAACAATAATGCAAATAAACCTATGATTAGAGATCTATTAGTTGAAATGATTAGCTGAAAAAATGTTTGAATTTGCATGAATCACAGGTTGTAGGTTCTACTATTTTAAATTAGACTCCAAAGTTGAATTCAAACTCCTTGGATCCACCTGTCTTTATAGAGATTTTTATAGAGGTAACTAATTTTAAGGTATTAAAGAATACAGAGAGTGTCGTATTTAGTCCAGTTAAACAGAAGTTTTGATGTTTAAAGACCTAGTATTGAAAAGTGTCAGAGATGTGTATTTGTCTTTGAGTTACAGTAACATCTGAGGTAGGAAATTAAAACAGCCGTCATGCTGGTGGTAATTGTGTCAAACTTTAAATAAAGTACTCTTAGACATTCTGCATCTTGTGTGAGGACTGAATTCAGTAATAACCCTCAAAGTTATATTTTCTGCTAAAATTATTTGATTAAACCATGTATTCAACTGCATAGCTGTTAAAATGACTCAGCGAGTACCCCAGACTATGGAGACACATCTAAATGAAGGACATGCACTATGAAAATGGCAAAGGAACGTGGAAAGTATTGTGGGTGTTTTGGGTTTGGGTTTTTTTTGGGGGGGTGAGGTGTTTTTTTGTTTGTTGATTGTTTGTTTTGTTAAAAACACAAACAGAACAGTCTCTCAAGCAAAATCAAATCTAGAATTACTACTGAAGGAAAAGTCCTTGCATATGTTCTGGACATGAAATTCAGGGAGTTAGCTGTGTCATTTTAATGTTCTTCAATGGTGACATTGTCCATAGGATCTAAAGGGCAAACTTCCCCTCCTGAAATAAATGAAAGTATGACTAACTTATTTTAGTAAGGTATTACATATAATTTTTAAAAGTCTTTACACAGCATCAAACATATTTTCCTTTCGCTCTGCCCTGATCTTCACCCCACACAGGGCAAACATGCTCAAATCATACAGTGTCAATACAGTAACAATTTAAAAAGTTCTTTAAAGCATGTTGTGAAGTGATTACAAAGATTCTCGGGAATAGTTCATAACCACTCTCTGTCTTGTTAGGCCAGCTTCCATAGCCACCTAGACTAAGCAGACTGTGGCTCAGGTCTCGTGCATCTCTCTATTTTTTGATAGTTTTTTTTTCTGCAAGCGCAAGTAACATCTGTCCTTTTCAGTCTCTTCACAGCATCCAACCACTCCGACAGATGTTTCCAAAACCATACTGTCTGCTAACATTTAAAGGAATACAGTATTTGCATAAACACTGGGAATTACAATCTTAGTACATTCCATACTGTTTTAATTTTTTAAAATCAACATTTTTTGTTCTGTATCCATCATTTTGTTTTACTCTTCATAAAGCAGACATTGTGTGCACACATCTGTTAAATCTGGGCTGCATTTATTACAGTTCTGCTCTTCCAGAAACAGGAAGGATTAATTACCACAGACTGGCTCTAGAAGAACCCCCGTGTTTCTTAACACACAAAATTAATTCAGAGTTGACAAAACTCTTTCAGACACAACCTGCTTCCTGGATGGCGCTTTATTAGCATATTCTTCCCAGAAAAAAAGTGCCTCATAGACCCTTTTTACCTCTCCTCAGAGTTCAATTTGTAAAGCACTGAGTGACAGGCAGCAAAATGCCTTGAATATATCTACGGCAAGTTGCCAAATCCTCCCTATAGAAGCACTTTGGAGCCTTTGTTCTGACTACATTAAAGTCACAGAAGGTCCATGTACTGTAGACAGTACAGGGCAGGCAGGATGTTCACAGTAAGACAAAACAGCAGGTGATAAATGACATTAAATAACAGTGAGAATTTACCACAGACTAAATTAACTACTGGAGTGAAATGTTCTCAGCTCTAAGGCTATATTAACAGTGAATTTATAATCAGGTGATTATAATTCTTTTTAGTGTTCAAGCAAGTCTATATGTAAAAACGATCAAGACAGCTCTATTTAACTCCAGAGACAAGCTGCTGGAACCAGTTCTAAAAATGATAGAGGATAACTCTTCTTTCCACCCTCATTGAGTAATTTATACAATAAGTACTCAAAAGTGAATTTGATTCTTAGATACCTGGCATGTTCCATTTCATGAAGAATTAGAGCCACACTGGGTTGCTCCTAGCTGATCAAACTCTTGAAAAGAGGTTTCTGTCTTTCAGTTTAAGAAACTTGAAAACGAAAATTTTCTAGCTCTGGGGCGAGGGGAAAAAAGTGGCTTGCTGTCATTTTATATAAATTCTTATTGAGTTTTATGTTTTGTAAGAAGACTAATATTATAATTTAATTGAGAAACCATATCACCATTTAACATTACTGCAAAATCTCTTGATAGCATCTGGATGTGTGATTTTTATATTAGGAAAGAAATGTTTATTTATAAAAACTTCAGGATCTCAAGAGAGAAAAAAACCTCTCTTTTATTTGGCTTTCTACATTTAATGAATATATTACCGTTCATTTGTCTAGTGGTCTTTTCTCTATACGGAAAGACAATTTTTCAAGATTCACTACAGACTTTTTTTCCTATTTCTTTTGCCTAGAGTTAACACAGATTCTCTAGAATAACTGGCAGAATCTGCACATTTTTTCAAAGAAAAGAGCACAAACAACTAAAGACAGTAAAACAACCCAAACAACCACTGAAGATCAAAATCAATAAAGATAAATGCAAGAGGCAAAGAAGCACTTGACAAGAAACACTTTGAAGAAGGACCTAAATACTGTGTTCTAAGACTTGGTGTAGTTTCCACCTAAAATTCAGCTTTTTTTTTTACAGGATATCTGTGCTGATTGCTGGGCTGTTTATCAGGATGCACAGGAGAAAGGAACAAATTCAAAAAAACTAATGTATTTTATATTGAGTCAGGCTAGCTTAATAAGCTTAATTGGACCTCGTGACCTTGAATGCAAGGGTTTAAACCTGGTTGGTGTCACCATGTTCTGTTAGCTGAGCACAAGCCTCACCGTATCAGTTCCCTTGAGGAAAGACTGCAGTGGCAAGCAGAAACCCATTCTGCAAAGACTCAAAGCTTTATTTTATTCAAAGATTAGTTATAGTGTACTCCAGTCCCCTTTGATTCCTGAACTTGAACCTACTGCAGACATCACTCTTAAAAGGCAATAGATATCAAGTGCACTTTGTGAGTGTACAACTCATAGTATCTTTAACATGGTTATTCAATATATGGTAACCTAACAATATGATATGACCAGTTTACTCTCCTCACAGTGTCCTCTAGGCTTTCTCCAGTAGCTAGATAAAGAAACAAACTACTCAGTTTGCTTTAGATAAAGAAACAAACTACTCAATTTTCTTCAGACCTTTTACTATCACTACATGATGTCTATTTGTATTCTGGATAAAGAAGATGTTAAAAATGTGTTGTGTCTCTATGCCTGGCCAATCAGACATTGATATTTTTTGAATCATGCTTTTTGCTCTTTTCAATGCGTAATTTCAAGGGAAAAATACCAGTAAGTATTTAATTTCAGGGAAAAAAAGCAGGAAACAAGCTATAGCGAAGGCGATGCATTGTAAGCGTTAGTGAATTCTTCAACACAGAAAAAATCCCTCCTGTGTACTCACACAGGTTCCCGAGGAGTGTACTGGATCCAGCTGCCAAACACATCACAGTGGGTTAGATCATACTTTTCAGTTGATGCTTCTCTATAACACAAGATCTTGCCAAGTGTTCTGTTTTTTTCAAAATACTTTCTGTATGCCAGATAACATTATGCCTTTTTTTTTTTTTTTTAATTAGGATACTTATAACATAGTAGCCTCAGATTCATATTCAACCAGTCATTTAAGCTCATAAAATTGCATTAAGAGCAACCATTTGAAACCAATGGGAAATTAAAAGTCAAAATACAAAAGGTATAACTCGACTGAATATTGTGCCTTCTTTACTTAACCAATAACTTTTAGGCTACCCTAAAAGTCCACACACCAGAGACTTTTGGAATTGTCACATTTCTATGCTAAAAGATTTCTGAATTCTCAGATTTTATCCTACAACATCATCAAAATCATCCATAATTTCTTCTTTTGGGTGGAATGGTGTTATCAGTGACCACCAGGCACAGATAAAAGCATATTCTGAATAGTTTCCTTGTTTCCTCCATTTTCCTGATTTAAAACAGCAACAAGAGAATTGTAAGAGGTAGAAAGTCTCCTCTCTTTGTAGCCAGAATAAGCTTAAGATTCCAGGCCCTTTAAAATATTATTGTTCAATTACCATCTATTTCAAAAAGTATAAATGGAATCATCTTGCCCTTTGATATGGTTGGCAGATAGTTTCCTGTCTTTATTCTATCATCATTTATACAAGGCTCTTCCACAGCTGCTTCAACAAAACAACAATAACAAAAGCATGCTCAAAGCATGTGAGCTTTATAGCTCTGCCTTAGAATCCAGACTGACTTTAGTCTTTGCTTCTCCATCAAAAGGTCAGGTTACACTACAAGTCTTTCATCAATTGTTCGGTGGAAAGGTCATTTGTATTTCTGATCTTGATGTTGTTGCTAGGGTGGATATTTTTTTGTGCGTTTTGTTTTGTTTATGTCCCTATACTTAGTACATTGAGATAAATACGCATGTGATGCAGCTCTCACCAGACACAGTTCTGCGCCCTGTGCCTCACAGCAAAGCAAAGGTATGTAAATTGGCAACAGCAGTTTGCTGTCTCTTCTCTGAACAGATTGGACCCCAAGACAGGCCCTCTGGCGCTCTTTCATTCTGCTGCTGATGCTTGCCATTGTGGAGTTCTCCATGGTTTGTTCCTTGCTTTTAACACTAGGAAATCTCACAAGCATTCAAAGGGAAAATGTCGAGGGTCATTAAAAAAAAATAAAGCTCACAGTGTGTTTTTGAGAAATGTCACGTTATTATTCTTTAGAAGATATACTAAACAGAGGATAGGGAAGCTACAAAAATATATAATCCCTAATTCCATGCTAATTTTTTTTTTGTTTGAAATTAACCTTTCATAATTGCAAATATGAAAATAAATCTTAAATATTAGATGTTGCAGCAGTCCTTCAAAAAAGAATAATGAGTTTTTTGATTGTGGGTGTTGCACAGTTCCAGTAGTGCCACTGGTTTCTTACAAAATAGTCAGATATCATGCAAAATGCAGGACACAGATTTCTACAAGCATTAAACATGTATCTGCAAGCAGACAGCATTAAATTTATCACATATTATTTTCAATGGACTGCACAGATTACTAAAAAGTTGAAAACATCTCATTTAAAACTCTTTTAGGAACATTAATTATGTTTTTTATAGTTGTGATCTGCCAATTTTCCCTTGAATACATAGAGGCTAATTTAAATTTCCTACAGGCTTTAGATAGCTGTACCTCCAAAGTAATGCATGTTCCACAGCCCTAATATGCAGCAGTGGGTAAATATACAGACCATGTAGAGTGTACTTCTGCTGCCTGCCTCTCACAATGGTACATGCTTGACAATTTGAAAACTAATTTTGCTTGGCTCACAACTCAATGTACACTACAGTTGTTTGAATCTCTAACGCTAACAGCCTGACAAATACTGTGTTTGATGACTCTGCACTACTTGCAACATGCTTATTACACAAGGAAAGGATTTTACATTAGAATATTTTTTCAACATAAAAGCAATTTTTGATCACAAGAAAAGAAGCCAAGAATTAAACTATTTTGTAATTTAGTATCTGGAAGCCTGCAGCCATTAGTCTGACTCTGTGAATATGGTTTCAGAGAAAAGTAATCAGGGACTGCATGCATCTGTAAGATGTTTCCTGTCTTACGCTTCCACACATTTTCTTCATGTACACCTAGTTAAGCATAACTGCCATAGTCAACTGTTCTGAAACTGACCCTGACTCTTTTATCAATTCCAGTCAAAGTCAATGCAAGCAATGGGCAATTTCTAACTAACTCCTTCATAACTTAATTAAGCTCTCAGAAGAGGTCAATGATTTTTTGGCCCAAACTTACTCCTGCTGGAGCAGTTGTGACACAAGTGTAGACCCTTAAAATCATGTTTTTTTCTTGGTAAGAAAAGCGCAGGAGTAAGCTGACCTCAAGGGAAGAAACAAATTCTTCATTTGTGGGGAAAGAGAAGTGAAATCACTAAAGCACCAAAAAGTGACATTGTGCTGAGTACAGGCTATTTATCTTGCTAAATACACAGGCCAAGTCATACAATCTTTGTTCACTTAAAGCTACCACTGATTCCAAAAGAGACTGACTACATAATTTCCCTCACTATGAATAATTCTACTAAATGAATATATTTAATGCACATGAATATTTATAACTTCTAACTCATGAAGTATTTCTAGTACTAAACTCATTGTGAGAGTAAAACAATATTCTGCATTTAAAAGGTCTTTCTACTGTCTTTGCGTCTGTCTGCAGTTGAAGAAATTCTACAATAATTTCAGTGAGCTTAACACTAACATCTGCAGTGGAGTACAGATATCAGAAGAGAATAAATGACATTGGTCTGTTTACACATTTCTACTGACATTAACAAAGCTGGCGTTTCTCATCTTGTCCCTGCTCCAGTAAATTAACAATCTTGAATATAGCTGCAGTACTTGTGTTAAATACAATAGTGGGACATTTTATCTCTCATCATCTCGTTGAAAATTTACCAAAATACTTATTCAAGTTATTGCTTGACAAAAGACACAGAAATTAAGGGATTTTTTATTTTTTTTTACATCAAATGAATTGTACCACAGAAATTTGTTTGAGATTTGGGAAAAAAAAAAAACAGTTCATACTTTGTTATTTATTTATTTCAAGGGCATGCACTATATTTTTTGCAGTATATCTTGCAAAAGATCAAATTAACAACATCCAAATTACAATTTTATTGTTTTTTTCTACTAAGAGCAGTTTCTTATTTATTTACCATTTTTATTCATGTGTGGGTGTGTAAATACATTAAATATCTACACAGTTCCTATGACGTATGGAAAAGTCTACAACATCTAAACTTTACCATAAGGCAGGATATTTTTAATGAAGTACAGTTAACATTTGAAAGGTTCAGACTGTCTGATAGAGCTGTTGGAAAGGACAAAAGACATAGGGTTGTTTGTTTTTTACATACTGTAATAATAAAAAAAGAGCTTACCAAGCTGTGTTTAATTTTACTGAAGTGATCCAGGAAGCAGGGGTAGATCCAGCCACAATGTTGATAGAGGAAAAGGATCTGTGTTTTAGTACAATTTTTTAACTCATCAAATGACATAGTGTACTACAGCAAACTCTGCTTAGATATACCATTTATGTCTTCCAGTACAAATCTGTGCTGGAAATTATTTTTAGTTGCATACAAGACAATTTTTTTTTTTTAAATATTAATGTTTACTTTCTGTAAGTACTCAGGCAGAAGATCACAAAGACTGGTCAGCAGGTTATCGAAAATCCCTATAGAGACAGCTGGTACAGTGTGGTCTAGACTGGTCACATCTTACTCCATTTTCATTTAGGGTAACCAAAATTCTTGTTCCATGAAGACAATGACAAAGGCATTATCCAAATGGAAAACAAATGCTATGGGCATCAAAATCCTGTTGAACTGAGGTCAGTAATTAACACTGCAGACTTCTAGGTGTTGTTGGAAATCGTATGAAGCAAGTAAACCCGAGTGCTGTGACTTTGTGATTCTCAATAATATTTCTATGTAGCCACTTAGTGTCTTTCCTTTGATGGTTACTGGAAGGTTTTGAGTTTTCACTTGAATGCCTTATTTGAATAAACCCAATATTTGAAATAAATAATCAATTCTATTGGTTTTTCTTGTTCCTTTTCAAAAGACTGACAAGTTTTATACTTTATGTGGGTTTCAACCACAACCCTCAAAAAGGCCTAGGATTTTATTGAAAACTAACTCCATTTCTTTGCAAGACTGGAATGTTTTCTGAATTTTGACTTTAAGAGTTTTAACACAAAATATTATGTTATTTTTCTTTTTTTTCTTATTGTATGTTCTCCAATTGCAATTGCAAAAATGTTTCATGGCAAGCATCATGAAAATTGGAGGGTTTAAACTTTAGACAGAAAAGTTAATGCAACTGCAAAATTACGAAATATGTGTCTCTGTACCTCACTGTGTTTTCTCGTTCCACCAAAGCATTGTTTATTCCTACAACACATTTTCTTCTGAATTACTGTTTGAATTAAGATTAGACAAAATATGTTAGTTTTGCAAGGTGAAAAGGTAGTAAGAAGAACTAACATCACAACCTCTTGTTTAGAAGCATGAACTTTAATATTCTTACTTTAATAGCTAACAGCACATACACATATTATTGTCATATTTTCTCTATAAATATTACAAGTCTTGAATGTTTCTGAGGTTCACCTCAAATCTTAAGATTCCTTACATCTAACAATCTAAAAACTTCTAAGTTCCTTCCCTGCCTGAGAAGAAATTATCCCAGTTATTTTAGGATTGCCTGAATTGTCCTCTGGAAACATATACTACTGTATGTTAACTACAGAAAACTAGATAACTGATGTTTTTATCATTTAAGTGAATATGACTACTTATAAATGGCGTTTGTTTGTACCATGATTGAACTATAACCTGAGAATAATAAAAGTTTTCTTTCCCTGGAAAATTTGGGAAATAGCATAAGGAAAGTTAAATGTCAAACTTTTAGAAAGCTAAAGCTAGGGGAAATTAATTCTGTCTGAACTGCAAACCTAAAGCACCTAGTCCAACTCTGCACATTGCAATTCCATTACCTGAAATCCAATTGGTTTTGCATGTCTCAAAAGTAGAAATTGGCCTCATAACAAGAAGTGCTGAAACTTTAAAATAGTTGAGGTGACTGGGAAATTTGCTAAAGTGCATAAGCAGAACTTTTGTGTAAATGTTATACTGCAGAATCCTAAGTATGACCTGGGAACCTAAGAAAGACAAAGTTGATCCACAGACAGTTGAACTGGTCAGAGCTGCAGCAGTTCTATTCAGCACAGTGTCTGCTTGTCCATATTGTGCCCTTTCCTCTCATGTCAGAGGCCTTTCCTCCTCTTTCCTGTCAGATCTCAGGTGACAAACAGTTAATATGGTACTCTCTACAGAGTACTCTTCTACTCCCATATGTTTCTGCATGACTATCCCCAACATAACTCTCAGTTTGGAATCTGTAATTTACACCGTTGAATAGAAAAACTTTCTGTGTGTCAGAATGGAAGAAACAGAAAAAGCAGTGGAAAATAAAGTGCAGCCATCCTAGGTATGTTTCTTAGATTACACTGTCTTGTTCCCTGTTCCTTCTCTTTTACCAGTCATGTCAACCTCCAATGTCATTTATCTCAGTGGTGCTTCCAGGTCTTTCCATTCAGTGCCTTTTTCTTCATAATGTACTCTAAACTTTTGTCAGCAAGCTAACTGCTTCTTCTTGTTTAAATTCCGCAGGCTGTAGGACTACTCAACTTCTTGATTAGCTGTGAGAAGGAACAGATCCATGTGTCACTAAGATCATATAAAGGTTTCTCCCAACTGATCCCCAATGAGCTTCTTGCAATTAATATTTTAAAATAATTTCTTATTTTTTATGCATATAATAAAAACATGAAACAAACTCAAATGAGAGAGTAGGATGTATGTATATCTCAGTTGATAATTTTCATAATCATATTGCTTTAAATAACAAGCTTCTCTTTTGTTCCGTGCTATTCATTATACCTATTATTTTGTCATCAGGTAGAATTGTTTGAAAGATGTGTCTATTCTTCCATTAAAAAAAATGTATTTTTTTTCTGATTATGCTATATGACAAGGTTGAAAACTCAATTTGGTTAAAATTTTAAATGGTAGGATTCACACAAAGGTAATGTTCTTTATTTTTTGCAGAGGAAAATTTTTGAGACCTGTGAAATATTAAGGAATAGGGATAATTAAAACCTTATTGCACATACAAGTTAAAAACATAATTAAAAGAGGTGAGAAAGAAGATTTCATACATAT